>NC_060209.1:159184166-159492500 GCF_021130785.1 Homalodisca vitripennis
ACTGAAATGTCAGTATAATATTATATATATAGCAAACCCTATTTTTATGTAATTATAGTGACTTACAAATTATGTTACAAAGGTATTTCAGGATTCTTTTATACACTGATAATTAAAATTTGAAAAGATTTTACAAAGTGCTTTTCTAAGCTACTGGCCTGTAGAAGCACACAATGCTCTAGACAATTCTAAACTACTAAATCTTCTAATATCTTGTGAATCCCACTATCTAGCAGATTTCAGTTATTAAGATGTTATGATTATTGGATTATTGGTCAGTAAACTCAAAGAGGCTGTGAAATATTTAGATGATTGGAAGCTCCAAGCCTGTGAAAACTTCCAGGCAACTGAAACTTTCACTTTGTAGTTCTTTATCACGATTTGAATCTCCGAGGAAGTCGTTTTTAAGAATGTTTTAGACATCTTGGCATCTTGAGTTTTGTAGTTACTATGACCATTTGCTAGGCATTGATGATTTAAAAAGGCTACTATATTGCGCTTATATTTTGTTCTGTTAAGATGACATTAGAAAATTGCTTAAAATTACTAAATCATTTATAAGTACGCCCATGCCATTTAGGACAGAAATTCCATATAACCAAAACGTGTCTTCGCTACTGTACAAACTTTTATCTTGTTTTGCGTTTAATAATGTGCCATTAAAATTATGTTGAGACCTTACTTGTTAACTTGTTTACATGTTTTATATTTTATGGAATGGATAAGTTCAATTACACAAGAGATAGCAAGTTTATTTAATATTATCTCTTAATTTATTATCATTATTTAGTATTTAGATGGGTATACAAAAGATATTTGGTTCGTCCATTAAACATTTCATTTCAAATAAACGTTTTAAAATTCTGATGATTATATTATCCAAACAAATAAACATATGTAAAATTATATGAAACGCGATTAATGATTAGCAAATTAGCATCATAACTATTACGTAAGTAATATGTGCAACTAACTCCCTGCAAATAATACAAGGATATGTAACCCATTTGTAAGATATGTAGATACAGACTTGTATTGAGTTTAAAAAGTGTTGCATATATTACTGTATTGATTATTAAAATAGTACGCGTTGCCACAATGTGCAGACAAGCAGACCATTCAACTAAATAAATATGTGGCTTACCTAAGTATATTTTGTAAACTGCGCGCATTTGTAAAAGCAGTACTTGATTATTAGATTTATATTTACTCTGTTTCGTAAACAAATACATATGAATAAACAATAACTGAATTATTGACGCTGCGAGCCGGTACCGAGCTCGTCCATTATCGGTGTGGCGAATACATGATTACATTTATATTTTAGAATCGGCATATAATACATTCAGTGCTTACAAATTCTGTGTGTATGTGTGTGTTTGTTACAATAATATTTCGTATCAAAATGCAGGTTTCAGCCTCGAAACCATTGGCAATTCCTAATATTCCGGTATTCATTGAATAGATTGACCACCAAAATAAATACAGACTGAAAGGCTAATAAATACGGAAATCGGTAAAAACTATATGAATTGTCATCCTAAAGTATAAATATATAAACTCATAAATCGTTTCAGAATACAAACTTTCATTATAAACTGTAGTAAAACATCGTATAAACCTAATCGGTTTACTACAGGGAAAACTAAAATTTTTTTAAACTGAACTATATATTTGAAGTTAATATATAATAACGAAATACTGTTAATGCTTAACCACTACTTCTCCCATTAATAGTTTAGTACTTTTGTATTTTTTCAATAAAGTCGTAACATTATTACCTTGCATTTTATAGCAATTTTTGTTGAACTTATGTAAAAAACGCTATTTTACTATTTCATGTTGCCTTCTTTGCTGTACCTTCATAATTTATCCTTTAATAAGTTAAAACTTAATGTTTAATTATATAAGGACTTCATATATACTTAGATATCTTAAAGGTTTTGTTCCAAATCTCGTCACTACCTTTACATTAATAATTTCTATTACGTAAGGAATATTAGGGTGATCTAACTCCTTTCTTTTTCCCTAAATACTAGGATATGTTTTAATTGGGCCTATAACACTATACTAGTCTTTTATACAACCGCTACACCTGAGTATCTATTTTTTAATGTTACTGAGACAAAATATTCAATTGGCTATCTGCTGTTTTCCACAACAAAGTAACTTAACTGGGTTAAAAATCTCTAAACAGTATTTTCCCATGTTAGAAACTAGCACTCATGGCTATTTTATCATTATTTTAATACCAAATAAAATTAAAACGTTAAAACAGATAATTTTCCTTGCTGTTTTCAACCTGTAATTCATAAATAAAAGCAGTAAAAATTGAAATATGACGGGGAACTGCCCTCGGTAATATTTTACATTTGGCACTATTTAATTAGTATAAAGTTCGTAATATACATTATGATAGCATTACCTAGGTGTGGTTCTCAAACAGTATTGCTTCTGCACAGTGTCAATTAATAAAATATATATATATATATATAGTTTTTTTTTAGAAATAAGTATTTAAAGCCTAGTTCAAAATATATCTCTCTGTAAATGTTAATCACTCATGACTATCTCAATATGATACATAACTATGGAGACAAATCAGAATAAGATCTTAATATTTATATACGTCAAAAAGATTTACCAATTGTGAAAAACTAAAAAGGCATTATTTTTTTAGGCCTCCACAAGCTTATTAATATATTTGGCTCGAAGTAAAAGAAATGTATCCTGATTCCCTGTAGTTTTTGCAGAAGAAACTTATATGGTCATGACGGGTCCTACGCTGCGAGATATGATCTCTTCTAATCAACATCCTACACAGGAACTGAAGTTCTCTTACTTATAAGGCCTTACAACTATATTATTAGCTATGTAAAGCTTGTTGATACTATACAATCCTTCCTTACCTGACAGTTGTTTAAATTTTTGTTCTTACAGCATATTCTTTTTGCAGTTTTTTTTTCAACTATAATTTTGTTCATTAGTCTACTTCCTTATGATTGAGAACGCCCAAAGGTAAAGAAAGTAAAACTTGTTATTTAAACTTTTTTTTTGCAAGTGTTCTTCAAACTTACGTATATATATATATATATATATATATATATATAATATATATCAACACTACATACTGTAGCTACAAACATTAATATTTAGTCTATAGTTACATAAACTAAAAAAGTATATAACTTAAACGAACATGGAGGAAACAAATTGCCCTGCTATGTGTTACTGTTTCACAGAAGATAAAGCAAGCCAAGTTCTTAAGAAAGAGAAAGTCACAAAGCAGAGGCTGGCCGTTATTCAGACAAATGAAGAGAAACAGTAAGTAATTCTTTTAGTAGAGAGTAAAATAAGTTTAGCGCATCAACCGTCTCACCTGTCTCTTACTACTGTAACTCTAATACACTTGACTCGCTTGTACACTCTTATTGAATATTTGCTATATTGTTTGTTCATGGTATTTTTACAAAATATGATAATTTCTAAAAGCATAAGCTATTCATCTGATGAAACAAGAAAAAGAATAAATTATAAATGACATACGTATCATTTAGCTACTATAGTAACCTGCTTACTGTGCTCCTCTGCTACCATATTTAATTTCGAAACACTTAATTACATGCTCATATAATTATCTAAGGATATTACATTTTAAAATCGTAAGGTCTTCATATTAATTTTATCGCATTAGTTCTTCTTGCAAGCTCTTTTTTAAGAACAGACTTAACAATTAGGTAAGTCCCTACAGGAGAAAAGTGTTAAAATCACCTAAATTAAATATTCAGAGTAGCTTTCCTGGGGATAACATGTTGAAGCACTTTGTGATAATTTAATCTTGAAGATACAATTTGTGAAATATCACAGTAGAGATGTGTTGTACTTGCCTCCGCATTCTAGTTCATCAAATCTTAATTTATAATGTGCAAAACTGTGGCTGTTGTGGTATTAACAACACCGAGTATGGCCCTATTAAAGTAATGATTACACTGTAAACTAAACTATTATCGGGTTTCAATATATATCCAAAAGCAAAATAAATGCACAAAAATAAATTAATTTTTAAATTAATACTAAATAGTATATCCTATATAAGTATATATGATTCATCCATTGTAGTACTTCGCTTACTCCTTATTTATAAATAAGATTTATTTCATTAAAATATTTGTTAACCGATCTGATATTCTTTCTTATAATAAACTTTAAATTTTAAATAAATGTGCAAATATTAGTATAGGGACATAAAATCCATACCTTTATCCATAAAATGTGCAAAACATCAATGATTACATTTTAATCCACAGAGGTATTATTGAATTCATTAGTTTAATCTGTATAGGCCAAAGACTTAGTGTTTAACAGTTGTATAATAATGGAGAACTACTTTATTCAGAAAAAAAGTAATTTTCTAATTCTCCATATATCTATAGTCTATATGGATCGAGATCAATTTAAATGAGCGAGCATTAACTGATACATTAGAAACCTTGGTAAAATGTTTTAATGTTTGTTTGGAATATTGCCTGTATTTACAGTATTCTTAAAGTTTTTAAGTATTACTCTCCTTATCCGTATTTTTACAATATAATTTATATGAATTTCTGTAGAACACTAGTCAATATTAAAACAAAGGTATGTGTAATGCCAATATTCGTTAAAGGAATTTAATATTTAGGTTTTGTTATATAACTGAACTCAATACACTCATGTAACAGTTATAAACAATGGCAAAGAGCTAGGATAACCGCAACGTTTTATGTTTCTCACGGGAGTTTAGCATTACAGGCAATAAATTTCTTTTGTACTAGAGCATCTACACAGTTCGACATGAAGGCTTCTTTTAAGTACAGAATAAATGCATGACGAGAATAAATAGATCTTTTGAATCTCATTGCTTGTATTGTAATTGATTATTGAACAAGTAATTTATTATGATGTGAGGGTTTCTAATTGTACTATGTCAACTTTGTATTTTATAAAAAATATAAAAGTTCTTACAACAGTAAATTTGTAAAAAGATCTGATGTAATAAACATAATCTTTGAACGATCGTCGATTAATCACCCTTCTAGTGATTAATGGTGAAATAGATTTATAAAACACAAGATCAAGTAAATCGCATAAAATTGTATCTCTAAATAAGGTAGAAAATATATAAAGTAATGCTCGTAATTAAATTAGTAAATATTATAAGAATACAAACAATATTCTAGGGTATTATGTTTCTTCCTGCAAATAAATATTTTCAATAGTTTTCTCAACAAGGAGACTATACTAAAAAATTAAACTGATAAACTACTTCTTTAAATTCTTAATAACCTAAAAACTAAAATAGTATGAATAAACTTATGTACTTTTCACTACGAACAGGTAGGGCATTTTTTCACTACAGCCTATATACAAAATATCTAGAGTTGCTTAGTAATTAAAATAATAAGTACTTGACGCTTAGCCAAATCCCAGTAATAAATATGCACCATTATCAAACTAATTTTTGTCTATGTGGATACAAGTGTAATTAAAAATATAGAGGTAAAATATTGCTTGCGTTATCTTTCAGGCACTTAGGTTCTCAAATACCAACAAAATCACATTTAGTGACGGGGAATCAAACACGTTGTTGCCTTATTAGAAATAACTAACTAAACATGCAAAATGCAAGCAAATAGAAAAGCTGTTCTTGAGATATTCAGCAAAAAATAGACTTACACAGATAATTAGTACAGCTTCCTGAACTTTTATGTTTTAATAAACAAAATACACACAATTTCAAGATTATTGCTCCATTACTCCTCCAGATCACTTCAGCTAATCCTATCGGCTAAATTTAATGCCAATATGGTTTACGGCTAAGGTCATGTTTTAAATTGGCTGAGACTTTATCTGTCAGGGAGACAACAGTGTGTAAAATTTGATGACAGAACTTCGGACTGGGAAATGGTTACTTTCGGGGTGTCACAGGGATCAAATCTTACTCCTTTATTATTTATGATGTACGTGAACGGCTCTGTACTTAAATACAGCTCATACCACAGAATCGGTAGTGACATTAAAAACATTATTATGTTGGAAGAAATAATGGCCTGATACTAAACCATACAACAAGGAATATAATCATTAGGTTTCCCTTTCTTTTACGAAACTCAAGTTTACGAGAAGTAGTTATCAAATTATTAGTTTTTCATTTTTTTGTTAAAATATTATTTTTAATTCTCCATGTTATTTAAATGTAAGTATTTGTTTGATCTTTATTCGTACAGCAATATTCAATTTAAATAAATTTGTTAATTTCTTGTTGTCACCGGTTAATAGTAAGAAAGGCCCGTGTTGCACTCACTCTGCCATTAAAAAAAACAAAATATCGTGCCATTTCAACCAACATGACTGTTTCCTCGTCTGAAATTAAGTTCATTTATATAATTATATGTAGCTATTAACTTTTAATCAAAGCACGAGGATGTGAAGATACGTTATACGTTAGATTAACTGGTCAATTTTCTCAATGATCTCAATCCTGTGGTCGGCACACAAATCCAGCATCATAACGTATTCTCTTTGTAAGCCTTCTATTGCCCCACAAGCAGACCTCGTGCTGTGAGCTCCCTTCCCTCATCGTTCGTGGTCAACAGAGACTTCGCCCGTGAGCCAAGTCAGTTAACTCAAGCACGTCGTGGAATTAGACACCAAATAAGCCACACGTTAACTAAGTTTTACTTGCTCTAAAAAATATCATGTAATTTTG
The DNA here is from genome assembly GCF_021130785.1 of Homalodisca vitripennis. Classification (NCBI taxonomy): domain Eukaryota; kingdom Metazoa; phylum Arthropoda; class Insecta; order Hemiptera; family Cicadellidae; genus Homalodisca; species Homalodisca vitripennis. The sequence continues at coordinate 159,190,912 of NC_060209.1, forward strand.
TTAAGATTAGTTTAAATAACTGGGGTATTTTAACATGTCAAACAAGTACGTATAACTTCTGTAGTAACATTTATTAAGATTTGTGTTATATGGATGGACAGCACGTTAAAACTTTCTAAGCTTAAATTGTAAACCGATAGCCATGTGGATATATTCAGTAGGTTGTATGTTGAAATATATATTTTTAAAGAAAAACATTTAGTTTATTAACCATATTAAGAATCAAAATATGGTAAGTAAATAAGGATCAGTATGTACTTTTTGATTTGTTCAACAAGTTGAAATCAGAAAGGTGAAATCCTCGTTATTGTTGGTCTAGATTCAGGTATGTTGGATAATGTTGGAGAATGGAGACAATCACAGACCAGGTGAGTAATGCAGTCCCCCTGGCATTGACTTTTATCATCATTGGGCTTATGATAGCAGCCGATTGGTATAATAAATCAATTATCTTATATCGTTACTTTTCTGGGTCACGTAGATATCCAAACCACGTACTTCCTTGTATCTATGTGGTATATATTAAAAAACAAGATAAACTCTTTTATGAATATAGCATTATGCAGATACGATCTGCATTGTTCGTTTTTAATGGATTTCGCTTTATCTAAAGCCAGTATAAATGATTAAATTTGTGCATATTTAAATTAAAATGAATAAATTTTAGCTAAAAATTCTAAAATAACGGACCAAACCGATGAAAATTTAACGGATTAAATTACTCTATGTCAAAATTAGATGAATAATACATAGTGCACGACTTATAGTTTGTGCTATATTATTCAGCATAACTAATCCTAATTAGTGACATATAATCATACTGAGAGATCAAAACAGGTATCATGGAAATCACTATCGAGATAACGTTTAGTGTAGGAAGCAAGACATCTTCATAGGATGAACAACTCGATGTGAACTGGCCAATGTCTTATATAGGCTACTGAGCTACAAACAAACTCATTGAACTCTGAACTCTGTCGGTGACACAGTTTCTAACAGATATGCGATAAGTGTTAATAAAGTTAATTTTAGAACACTTCTCGGACTATTAAAAATCATGTCAATTTACTTTATTGATGACATCAAAACTTCTATAACGAAAAGATATTGTATTATAACGAAGTGCTTTTATAGTTTGTGAACATTCCAGTGACTACATAATATTAGATAATATATCAAGACTTAAAAAAAACTATTAAATTACAAAGTAATGATTTCTACTAGTCCAGAAAGTAATAGGAAAAGTTAGCTACAAGAAAACTGATATAGCCATACATTGTGAGACTGGTACCATTAAAGAGGAAAAACAATAACGTCTGCGCCACGATATATTGCTCAATAACTGTTAAATTGTTTGTCACTTAGAAGGACGGTGCAGAGGCTACTACTTTCTTGATAAGTGCTTTTTAACTCGTTATCATGTAGAATCAGTGCAGTATTTTATTCGTAAAACTTCTTTGCAATAGATGTGCTGTCATTTTAAACTTATCTAAACTCAATGTGGGTTATGAATGTTGACTTTAGCACCAGTTTACCTTCCTTTTAAATAGCGTCTGGAATCTGATGCTGCTGCAGCTTTGACTCTTAGAATATGGACAGATGTTCGCCTGAAAAGTTTGAAAAAGGTTGACGACGAAGAAGCTCAAAACAATTTACATCATTCTGTCATTAAATACACATAGGTTAGAAAATATAATATATTGCGTAATCCAGGGAAGTCGGCATTCTCATTGTCTCACCAAGTGCAAAAATTTCGATATGAATTAATTTCTATTATAACAACCCACCGCGTTATAACAATATAAGATCTGTATCAGAATATAACTTAATATGTAGAACAATATATCCATTCGTTATTGTAGAGTTCATGAAAGTTTTACTCATAGTTGTTATGCATTTATTTCATGTTTTATGTACAAACATTATAACGTTAACTTGAATCGCGTTAAAATTCCAAAATGTTTAATTCTTTAAAATTTATATCTCAAGGGTACAGTAGGCTATGAGAACTTTACAAACTAAGTGTATTCAAATACTGTAGTATAATAAGTGTGATTAACTTCATCTCTCATCATTATTATGTGGGAGTGATTTACATTACATCATTAATGCACGACTTGTTATAAAGTAACTCGCACATGTTCTCGAGTCTGTGCACTGGCATCATAGCCCATGCAGGCTCATTTCCCGAGGACAATGTTTTTACACATGATGTTATTTTTATGATGTTTATTTTATGATGTTATTTTGATGTTTATTCTATGATGATTATTTCTTATTCTTTGTTCACATTTCAAACTTCGTTCGGTATTGTAAAAATTTAGAAATTAATTGTACAGATTGTATTGTAATATTGTACATATATTTGGGAAATAAAATCAATTCATTCATTCAACTAGCTGATTCCCGCGGCTTCGCACGCTCTACGTAAGCTTTGCCCGTGTATGTGCACTTCTGGTACGAGTCAATTAGATTTCCAACGCCGATGTAGAGTTTGCCTTGTTGCCACGACCAAGAAAGTGTCTGTATATTTATAGCTATTGTACACGTACCTTTACTTTAGTAGTCTAACACTCAAGCTTTAAGTTTAACCAGAAATTTATCTTAAAGAGAAATTCCCCATCATAACTTAGCGCATTCAAATACTATTTGGTTATTTAATATACATAACTATCAGGTAATTGCAGTTAATAATGTGCAGGCGCTTTAAAGACTATTATCTTTTGCAGCGTCACTTGGTGGCGAGTTACATCAATGGGCATGTCATATAAACCTTCTCCGTGGAAAAAATACATATACATACAAATTTTCATAATGATCTTTCAAATAGTTCACGATTCCATAAAGGACAAACACACAAACATTCATTTATATATATATATACTAGCTTACCCTGCGCGCGTTGCTACGCCACCAACTAAAATAAATTTGAAGGAAATATTCAATAAATTTGAAGGAAATATTCAATACACACATATACAATTCATTTTGAGTCACCTTATTGATTTTGTTCATTCCGAAAAAATTGTGACATTGCAGCGTTTCGATTAAATTCGATATTTATTGAAGGGCTGTGGGATACACAATATTTCTTGTTTTTTCCATCTGGTGCGTAAACAAATAAATCAGAAGGTTTTCCAACGCGTGAGCAAGCCACATAGAGCTGCCCATGTGAGAAGCATGGATTCTCCAAATTCAATCCACATACTTGCAACGATTGTCCTTGTGCTTTGTTGATAGTTATTGCGAAAGCGTGTCGCACCGGAAACTGCAAACGTTTAAATTCGAATGGCATATCTGTTGGGATCATTGGGATACGTAGGTAACAGTACGTCTTCACCTTTGAATTTTTCCAGTCAAAATTTTTGCCTCGATAACATTGTTCATCATTTTCTTGACTGAGAGTCTGGTTCCGTTACAAAGTCGTGGTGGATTTATGTTTCGAAGAAAGAATGATGGGTACGCCAATTTTCAATATAAGAACGTGCGGTGGCATGCCTGGCAAATCAAGCGAATTCAAAAATTCAGTTGGATAGTTGATAACTTCGTCTTGATTCACCACAGTATCGATGGACTTACATATTGTTGTTTCGCCAGGTATTCCATTCTGAATATTGAAGTTAATGGTATTGACATCGATATTTTTGGCTGCTAATATAGCACGCGTACTGAGCCACTGAAGATTTTTGTAGCTTTGTGCAATGTTTGGAAAAACTTTTTGCACCCAATTCATCTATGCTTTTTTGTGATCTTACAGAAGTTTGCTGGCAAGGTGAATACATTTGCGTAGATTCATCAAATTTGCACTCGCCCATTTCCAATATCCATCAATTGTTTTTGCAAAATTTTCAGCCGATGCATCCTGTTGTAGTTGTACACGCATGTTGGTTTTCAAAATCAATTTCTGTATATGGCGCCATAAAACTGATGATTTGAGACATGCATTAAGTTCGTCAGCGGGTGTTGAACGTGGTATAACCGGCAGCGTTTGTCGAAAATCACCAGACAATAAAAATGAGTGCGCCACCAAAGATCTGTTCGTTTCCTCTCAAATCTCGCAGTGTACGATCAATTGCTTCCAATGCTTTCTTGTGAGACATTGTACATTCGTCCCATATGATAATTTGACACGTTTGGAGTAATTTGCCCATTCCAGAGTTTTTACTGATGTTGCATGTTGGTGTCTCAGTGTTTTGCAAATTCAACGGCAGTTTCAATGCTGAATGCACTGTTCGGCCACCATCCAAAAGAGTTGCCGCAATTCCAGATGATGCAATGGCCAGTGCAATATTATTTTGTGATAGTATGGTTGCCAGAATGAGTGAAAGAAGAAAAGTCTTCCCTGTACCACCAGGCGCATCTAGGAAAAATAGTCCACCACTCTGTTCTGTAATGGCACGCATAATTCTGTCATACGCAATGCGTTGTTCTGGAATCAACTGCGGAAAGATTTTATCTGAACAAATGTCCCCAATTCTACAGTATCAAAGTGTGTTTTCTCGTTGCAAATCACGATCGAAAAGGTTGTTCGCTGGTCGGTTTGGATCAAGCATTCCCAGTTGCACCAGTGCCTTGTTAGTAATTGCCAAACATATATCTTCAATCAAAATCAATGCCTCATTATACACGTTTGGAGTGAATTGAATGTCCGAATTTTGATTCGCAATGCGCAAACGATGTTAGAATGTCTTCACTCATGTTGTCCTTGTATTTTTCCCAAAGATCGTTTGGATTACATGGGAAAACAGGTTGTTAAAATGATAGCAAATAACGTACGTATTTGCTGTGGTCGAGCAGTATTCGATGCATCAGCGAGTGCAGTGTCCCAATGGGCATCATTTTCAAGAAGATTTAGTTTTCTGGCAAGCTTGATGATAAGTGGCGCATAACTGACCGTTGACTGTCCTTAAATCTTGGAAGGACATCGGTCCACGTACATTGATTAACAGCAATCGCAAATAGAAACATTCGGTATTGTTCGGGTGAACAGTGTACAGACGACCCAATGCGTCACTGGAATACAAATTGGGATGTCCTTCAACTACTTTACCTTGTTTGCGGACGTTGAAACTTTTTAGCCGATGCATTCCACGTGTAGAATTTCGGTACCTCAGAATAAAGTAGAGTCTTTGCAAAATGATCATCTTGGCACAATGAGTAAAATGCAGTTAAAGTTGTTGCCGGTGGAACCAATGCTCTTGCACGTACATTATCTGTTGTGAAGTACACGCGTTTGTCCATTCTCGAGATGCACTGCCAAATGTACTACTGTTGGATGTCGTTCATGGATTGGAAATGATAAGATGCGCCATACTGCTTCATTGCTGCTAATGTAGCGTCCAAGTTGGTATTGGTTGATTTCATCGAGCGGTGCCGCTACATTCCCTACTCCGAAGACTGCCATGTCACTTCCTTTGTTGACATACTTGCAAATGTATTTAATCGACTTTACTGAATTGCAATACTCAACATTAATGTGTGCTTTGAAGGTCTTTGAGAGCAATGGTGAATATGGAAACAACCCAACGATTATCGACTTCGACATTAACGTTTCGTACTTTCAGAACGATGGATTTGCCGCCATCTTCAACTGATCGTCGACGATACAGTGGGTATCCGTCATTGCCAGTAATGGTCTCAGAAACCAAGTTTCTTGGGTATCGTTTCGTGCATTTCCCATCAGACATGCATGGTGAATTGTTATTAAATGCGCCACATGGACCATGAATCATATTTTTGGTAAAAACGTCGAATAAGTTTGAATCAAATGTCTTTATCTGGTATTTCTGCTGAGATGATTTGGTCAACTTGATTTGGCGTAATTTTATTGACTAACCAAATCAAAATATGTGCATGTGGCAATCCTCTTTTCTGCCATTCAATGGAATACATCCAACAGCGTACCTCTCCAAAAAACACGATGCTTGATAATAAAATCCATGAAAGATTTCAATTTTTGTTTAAATACGCGTGCGGTAAATGTCATGGCGGTCCGAAGATGATTGTCCAGCTAACAGAAGTTCATTAATTTCATCCCCACGTAGGATTGCATGTAAATGTGATGAACAAATCTGGACGACCGTATGCGCGAACGTATGTTATCGCATCTTGTGCATATTCATGCATGTGCCGTGGACTTCCCGTGAATGTCGATGGTAATATGACCATTCTTCCTAATTCGTTTGGATTCTTGTTACCATCATTAACGATTGCGTCTCGTAAATGGATGTACTCTTCAGACCGCAACTTGGTTTGATTCAATCGAATATATAAGAGTCGTTCGGTTTCAATCTTCGCGTACATGTCGACAATGTATTGATGGAACAATTGTCGACATTTTAGTATGTGGTTCTCAGCGTCTTGACGAATCATCAATCGATACGAATAATAATTCATAGCACTGACTTTCTTATTCGTTTCCTCGTCTGTTTGTGGATTTCTCATTTTGATGTTTAAATGATATCCATCTTCTCCTCGCCAAAACAGAATCGGATACTGTAATCCGTCGTCCATGAACGATGAGTTTCGGAGACTCGTTGAACGTCACCACTTCTGCGATGAAGAATTATGTCGCGTGATTCGAATTCTTCGCCAACTATCACGATCGCCACTTCATCAACTGTTGGTGCATTAAATTGTCTTTCGTATTGGCCAACGGGTCTTTTTATCTGCTCGAATTACAACTGCGTAGTCATCGGCTGGCATTTGTTGAATGGCGGTTTTAAAACAACTGAACTAATTCATTGTGTTGATCGAAAAAGGCTTGTAACGCAGCCACGATTTCTCGTTTAGTGCCTGCATTGTAATGACATCGTTGTTCAATTTGTTCATGACTGTTTGCCATGAAATAAATTTGAAGAAACTTGTGATCTGCGTCCGGCAATGGTAGCAGCGATCCGGCACGATGATAAATTTGCCCTTGCACTCTAAATGTTGGCATGTAATTTTCACGCACGATGTTAGTTGCACCGAACGATGTCATTTGAAAACATGAATTGTATTTGCGAATATTTTTCCAAGAAATGCTTCGATTCACGTGTAACACCTGATAACAACGTTGATAGTGGTTCGGGTGGTGGATGTAATTCTGGCAGTATAACTTTTCCATTGGCGCAGCACATTCCTGGTGTTTCATTCTTAAATTTAAAGGGCGCCACAATACATACAAATTTTATCCATTTTTCCAATGACGACACTTGGATGAAGACTGTAATCATTATTACTATCATAATAGAATGCAGCAAGATTTAAATCAATGTGCAACGTTCGTCTTGATCGAACGTTGCTTATTCTAATATTTTGCAGCCTTCTTTCCCGTTGTTCAGTTGTCTCAGACGAACGGGCCTGAGTAGTACGTATTCGATTAGTTTCCAACCTCAATTTTCGTTGTTCAGATGATTCCGTCGAACGGGTTTCAGCGGCATGTACTCGAATATTTTCCAGCCTTAATACTCGTTGCTCGTCTGATTCTGAGGCTCGTATTGCTCTTTTCTTCCGAGCTTGAGGTGTAGATCGACCAATTGCTTGTCGCTTTGGAGGCATAATTGTACGGGAACAACGTAAAAAATGCGTTTGAATTTATAAGATGTTAATCAGCACTCCGAATCACATAATGTATCCGATCCAATTGAACCGGCTGTTCACACACGGATAGATGCTTTCTAACTTTATTAATATTAATCCTTCATAACTATTTAATTGTACTTACATTTTAAATAATTTGACAGCTCTATATTTTAATAATATACAAAGAACAGCTGATTAAAAATTTGAAAAGACGTTAACATATGTTTGCTGCAATGCATTTCTTATGGGTATTTCTGTAACCAGTGGGGCGGAATCCTGAATCGGGAAAGGGATAACATCAATGGGCATAGCATATAAACCTTCTCCGTGGAAAAATACATATACGTACAAATTTTCATAATGATCGTTCAAATAGTTCACGATTCCATAAAGGACAAACACACAAACATTCATTTATATATATATATTATATATATATATATAGTATATATATATATATATATATATATATATATATATATATATATATATTATATACATATAGATAGATAGTACTTAAAAGATCATTAATCATTCATTGTTTATATATCATAACAATATATAAATAGTACGAACCATATCATTGCAAACCTCGATTGTGGCAAATAAACTGTTGTTTACTGCACTTAGTCTTACAATGTATTGTACTTTGCATGAAATGAAATGAAAAATGTCTTTATTGGAGGCGAAGTTAGGACTATAAAGTCCTCTCTACCACTTAACCTCGAGTGCAGAGTATAGCATGAGTATATAAGACTAGTTTATTGCTATAAATTAAGTATTAAATTTATAAATTTATATCTCTTTTCGTTTTAAATATATAATAAAGTCAATCGTTCAGGCTTGCAATAATATATATCGTAATATAGTAATTATGTAAAACATTTAGTTTTTTAAAATTTATACGGTTATGATTTTACAAAAAGTAAATAATACAGAGAAATAAATAAACGCGTGATTATCAATATTTAGTTCGTGTACTAGTGGCAATATTCTACATGAAGTGAAAATTTTTAAATTGTAAATTTGTTAAAAAGAAAAAATATTTTTAGAAATTTATTATATATACGTGACAATAAATCTTTTATCTCGTCAAGTAAAAATAACCGAAGTTTATTGTTAATTGATACCGTGGGTGTCATTGTAGTGGTTAATAATCAAGATAATTTTGCATTACCAAACCATTTTTTTACAATTATCTTACAACTCACAAGTTTAGCCATTACTAGCTTGTGTTTGGTGTTGTGTTATTCATTATTACTACCGATTTACATCACTTTGTAATGGTTTAATTTTATAGAGTTTGTTGTTGGTATCTGCTTTGACTTTAATATACATGTACAAGTTAAGAATGTAATAAATATAACATTAATTATCAGCCTCATTGAAAAAATACATTTCTTTATATTCACAAATTTTTTTAATCGTAATGTATGCAAGGAACATTAAAAAAAAAAATAAAAAAATAACTTTAAAGCCATTAATTTGGATTTAGTTTTGTGGTTAAACATAAATCTATGGTTTTGTTTTCAGCCCTAATACCAAATAATGCGGTAAATTCCCCAGGTCATACTTGGCTTGAAAAGACGTTTGCCGAAACTGCTGGTGTCATAAATGGAATGCCAAGTTTACGACTTGTAATTTAGTTTGGAACTTAACTGACTCGGGGCCTAAAGAAACCTTCCTGGAATCTTGATTACCTTTATTAGATAAAACAGTGTATTAGCCTATAACGTCGTGTGTGACATTAAATTTTTATTTAATATTGTTTACTCAACAATGGAATTTGTTATTATACTTTAAGTTTAAGACCACAATTATTTAAAATATTTCTAAATCGAACCCCATATGTCGATTAAGAAGTTTTTAATTCTTAAAGTATGTTGCTTAAATTGCTTAAAATAGTTTATAGTGTACTAATAGTATAATTGTCATTAAAGTGAAACAGACGTAAATATTTATGTAATAAATCTCCATGATGTGTGTCGGTGTATTTAATTAAATAATATACATCATTCATTTTAATTTTTATAGTAACGAATTTTACTCATTTTCCAAAATATCTTTTGATGATGTATTCTGTCTCATTTTCAATCTCCTAGATGTTTGTTATAAGTTTTCAAATTTAATATAACTGTTATTATTTGTTTATAGAGGCTTATGTGTTTTATTCATGGTTGGGACTGTCTGAAAGCCTCAATTTAAATCTTGTCCTTATCTGGAACTTTAGCCTAAGATGCCGCCTGACGTACTTGCCTTATTAAGTAAGCTAATATTATTTCCAATGTTATTACTTACTGTTATAAAACAATGGTAATTTGATAGTAAATAAATGCCTAATTATTTACACAAATCATTTCCATCACATGTATATTAAAAATATTATAGTTAATTATCATGGATTTGTTACTATATTTAAATTTACATTTTTTTCAAGAATTTTTATCTTTTTCAAATACTGCACGCATGTAAATGTTTTGGAAATAAACAATGATTCAATTCAATTTGTAAGGTTTTCTGAGAGTGCAACTTATTTTGAAACATAAATTATCATGCTATTAATCCTTGGATTAGTTGTTTTGATGTTAGTATACAGTTAAACTGGTTATTATATTAGTTACTATATTTAAAATTAAAACATAGAGGAACAATGATAGTACGAAATAAAAAATTATGAAACTAGTCCGAATTAACGAATAATAGTTTATTTGCTACAGTGAACTCTAGTAGTAATAATAACTATAAAACTGGGATTACAATTAATATAATTTAGCCGCAACCAAAAACGGAGGTGGATGTAGACATAACACAGCTGAATTATATTTACCTGGAGACGAAGTCGTTGATGCCATACTCCGACAGCGGCCTCCCTTTATGGTGGGACCTGCATCGGCAATATCCAGTGGAAATGTGCCTAGCCCAAATACTAACTCAGCAAATAACCAACTCAATCAGGATTTATAACTGATTCTAAATACATTAAGCTCACGGATGATACAAATGTAGTTGAAATCTCTTTATTTCTTAAAATAACTTTAAAATGATAATATCACATATAATACACATCTCACCTGCTTACATTCCTTATTTTCCTGTCACTTATGCTGCATTTAAATTCATGATTTTTAATTACAATTAATTATTTTAAATATTGAAGAAATAGAAAACGTTTAAAAACGTAATATTAGATGATATAAATATGTTAGATAATAATATAAGTTGCTTATTATTGGTATTATTCTCTCAGTACAATTTCTTAATTGTAATTAAATAGAATCAAGGAGCATAATATCTTGATTGACGCTTTTATATGTTTTAATACTTCAGCTAAACAGTTAAACAAACTCACGCCTTGAGAAAGGCAGAATGGAGGAATACCATGAGAAACATCACATGAGACCCAGCTCGTGGGAGACATATGGCCTCGTTACCTACAGTTACATAGCAGCCTGCACACGTTTTTCTTGTGGCTTTTAATTATAAAAATTTTGTATTAATTTAAATAGTTATCTATAAAACATACAAATTTAAAATTTTCATTAGGTTTGCTTTGAATTTCATGAGCCAGAGTTTTCAAGAATGTTAGTGGTCATAAGGTCAGATTTTATTCATTCCATGTATCTATTCAAGATTAAAGAATATAAATGAATGGGAAAATTATTGTAATAGCAATAATTCAATGGTATCTAACACTCGTCATACTCTATTCTGAATTCACCAAGCAATCACCAAAACATGCAGGTACGCATTCGCGGTAAAACAAAGCACCCAATAAATGTGAGTGTCTTGGGCTGACAATAAAGAGTCAGAGATTTTCCGCACAAAACAAACAAGAAACCAAGAGCAACTCAGACTAATTGCCGGCTGGTCGAAATCCTCTTCAATCAAGCGAAAGATACTTACTGTTTGCTTTGCTGCACTACAATTATTTCTGGCTGTTTCAGGGTTCATATAAGAATAAGTTTATTTACAGCATTAATAACAGAATTCTTACTTTTTATTCCCATACTGAAAATTATTTATGAGTTATTATTTATTGGATATCTCGATCGTATTCCCCAGTGCATTATACGATAAAGGCTGTATTATGAGGGGAAGGAATCAACGGATGTTTTGTCGGATCGGTTGCAAAGAGACCTTGATCCCCAATAAATATATTAAAGTGTGATAAAAGTGTAAAATACGGTACATTGTACTTTTTGTCATACTATCTTGCTATGATCTTACTAGGATCGCTCTCAATTATTGATTGCGTGGGCGAAGCTTCTGATCAGGGTGGTTGATTAAGTGAGTCGGGTCTGAATATCACTCATATTATAAAAGGTTTTATATTTGGGAAACCTGTGAAGAACTTAAGCAATAAAACAGGAAATTTATATTGAACCTTATAGAAACTTAATATTCACTCTTGTCAATTTGGTATACTTATCGTATTTTAGTATGGTACTTACCAAATGTTCTAGTTGTATCAAAGCCAATTAAATGTTGTTTATATAGAAAACTATTTGATAACATATTGCGATAGGGAAATTGAGTTTAGTCATATAGTAGAGCAACTGTATTTTACTTTTTGATTCGCCTGATGTGTGGGCTTTGATTATATTGATTGGAAAGTAGTAGCAAAACACTCTTAATATTACGTGATTAATTTCACAATGATATCGCCCTAAGTGAACACGTCATGGACGAGCAATAATTAAAGGTGCGGTTACGCGCTGGTTTTGTCATCGCTGAAATTGTGTATTGGCCTGACAAACTCGTAAAGGTTCCGCTGAGTGTCCTCGGAAAGTGGGAAACAATATCCATTTATCCAGCCAATATATAGCGTTGTGGGAAGGCGTTATTGTTTCCCCTCTTTATTGCTTTTACTGGGGAGTATTTATGTCCATTTTGTGACCTACACCATCATGAACTATTCCCTTGTATACCTATTCCTGATGATATTCCACAAATAAAACTTATTCATCGTAGAGCGTCAATTATTTGTCAATATTAATTAATTTTGATCCATTTACAATTAATCTAAAGTGCATATTCATAATATATCAAAATAAAACAAACTAAACAGTCTTACGAATTCCTATTTAATATATTGCGAAAATAAAATGGATTTTAATCCTCTAAAATCGGTTAAAATTTTTAAAATTCCACATTTTAAGTGGGCAGAAAAAGGTACATTAAATAAGCCGCAAATCTCAATAAATATGTTGTCAAAAATGAACATTACAGATTGTATGAATGTCATTATGTATATATGTATAAGTATATAATTATATGTATGTTAAAAGAATTCATCTCAAATAGAGGAATTTTATTAATACAATCAATTAAAAGCGCAAATGTAATACATTTATACTAAACCCCTCCTAATAAGTAGAAGCGCCCAACTATCAGCAGGGGACGCTGATCAATTATCAAAAAACCTCTAAATTGATCACATCGCCTCTACGGCTATATTACTCGTAGTTATAATTAATCGAGAATTGATATGGATATATAATATACAACAATCCAACAATTTAGGGTTGTCCCCTAAGGTTCTTGTAATTATGTAACTGCTTGTAATAGACTTGTAATTAGTTCTTTGTTTACCTTGAAGAAATAAGTGACAGGTTAGAAACCCTGTGCTGCCTCGTATAGTCTTAGATTTTATCTACTTATGTAAACAGAAGACTTGTAATAGACTGGTAAGGAGAAATGGGAAACTATTAAATATTTCTGTCTTCTCCCGGTTTCCTTTACTAGAATCAGGTGTGTAACGTGTGTTGATGAAGCAGATACTTTAAAGGATTTCAATAATATTTGGAATGTTAATGCAGATTTTATATTTTTAATCTATAGAGATAAGTACCAATTTCTTCATTATTGAGTTATAAATTAAAAAAATAGTGAACATGAAAGAAAGTAATCTGGTTATTTCTCTAAGTTTAAAAAAAACAATACTGTAGAATAATCGTTAAGAACCATTCTACCCAGTATATAATAATTATTATAATTAATTATAATTAATAAGTATACACAATGACTTTCCCTTAATGGCAGCAGTTAGGAGGAAGAGATCATTACTTTTACTATAAGTGTGTTAGATCTTCTTAAATGTCACATAAAAGGCCTCTATAAACCACAGTCAGACTAGACTTCTAAACTTCTCAATTACACTTTTCTTGTCTTTACCTCACCGATACTCCTTTTTATCACTCATTGTGTACCAGTAAATACTGTAAGTTTCACTTTTTTAAATCATAACACTTCAGGTTAAACCATGATATAAAAAAAACTAATTAAACTTTTTTTTCTTTTCTTGGGTTTCCCTATCGGAATCAATGGCAATAATGTTTGATTTAAAATAAAAATGTTTTCTTCCATTACTGATATAATAAATACAATGTTTTATATATAATTGGTAGTTTCTTTAAAAAATCAAAATGTCAAAGTAAAATTTTAAATATAAATATATGTTTAATATAATTTATACATTGAAATAAAGTGAATGTCACATTTCAATATGAGTTAATATAGTAACGAATAAAAATTTTATAAAATATAAACATAACACTTTTTCTTACGGTTGCAACTTGCATTAAAACAAAATACGAAATATCTACGAAAAAGACTACAAATAATAGCTACTCTCAGTTACCTATCGTTAGCCGAAACGTACTATACTTATGCTATCTACATACTAGGATAGAGGGCAGCTCGTTTAATATTTAAGGTGGAGGAAAGCTATTCAAAACTATAAATAATAAAATCTGGCAGATAATTACTCAACTTATAATTCAGTCGGATCGGAGGAGTAGCAATTCACAAAACTACTGTAATACGCTGCGGCAGAGAGCTACTTTGCTTCTCTTGTGATCGAATTAGTGGAGTACCATCCAGTACAATAAAAATAATACGCTGTGGCAGAGGATAACCTTGATTCTCAGTAATCGAACTCGTAGAGTAAGAAATCGAGTAATCGAGTAGAGAGCAAGAAATAATGTGCTGTGCCAAATGACTACTCTCCTTATCTGTAGTTTATCTAGCGGACTATGCTTAATAAACATTAACTTTGAACTTCTAGGTTGCTAACTTATTTGAATCTCTTCAGACGAATATGACTGAGATATTTAAGCAATAAAGTCTGTGACAGAGTCTGATTTCAGATGCTGGACTAAGAGGAAGGGAACTGGAGCTAATCACAACATTATCATTGAATCAACCCTTTCCAACACACGTACGTTACATGTAGAAAACTCAACGGCTCCACCGTGTCTAGAGATCGTGCCTAAAGCATCGTAATGCAATCAATTGCACCTCTGATTAAAACATAAGAATACCTCTTCCCTCTAGATTTCAATATATTTTTTATAGTCTGAGTGTCTCCTATCTATCGAAACTACCTTCTTTGCATATCTTCGGTTTTTACGTACAGAATACATACTGTACGTATATATTTATTTAAATATCAATTTTATGTTCTATTGGCAAACTATAATTCATTAAATTGTTCGTATTAAGACAAATTTGTCCCTTTTACTACTAATACCTTTTCTACTAATACTTTATAAAATGTTATAGTTGGAATAGCATAAATGTTAAATATGCCGATTTAATATGCATATAATTGAAATGATATAATCAAAATAAATCAATTCAGTTTAACTTTCAAAGTCTCAAATTAAATAAAAGTAATAATTAAATACCTTGATACAAAAATGCCAAATTATACCAAATAAAATTATTTATAATAAAAATTAGACAGGCCTGCGTAGATCTTGAAGTTAAAAATGCACAAAATGTAAAGTAAAAAAATAAAGTGATATAACTTTGTAATAGTACACTAGTTAAAAAAAACGTGGTCGTAAATTAAATCCTATCGTCTTACATGTACTTTATTTTCATTATATTATCAATTTTAAAGGAATATACTTTTCTAAATTACAGCATGTTTAATTATTACAAAATCTCCCTTTAGAAGTATAAATGGAGTTAGACATTTAACATAAATTTTAATTTAGCAACTGAGCAGGTGCTTATGTATAATTCTTTGAAACACATCTAAAATAAACTGATACAGGATCAGTGGCGTCGAAATATGTAAGTACCGTCCACCTCTCCTTCTAAAGCCAATAACCTGATGTACATTCTCTTAGGCCGTATAATGAAGTCAGAGGAGAAGTTAAAAATACGGTAAGGTCAATATTAAACACTTAAAATTTTATTTCCTTAACTTAAATACTATCTAAGTTGTATGCACAATTAATTTTGAGACATTATTTTAATCCTCCTTATTTTGGCCATAACCTTCACATATAATGTTTTTACAATTTCCAAATATTTATTAGGAGTTAACAAATGTATTATGAATATAACTACCGTAGTCAGTTATTAATTTTGATCCACAATACTGTCATGTTCAACATGGTACCTACAATAAACCATTATACTTGATATGTACCAGCAGTTATTTTTCGAACTCAACAGAGGTAGGTTGCGTATTTTTGATTTATTAAGACGTTTTTAACCATTAGCAGTGAGCTAATACAGGTTCTATAAAAATACCCGTAGGCACCAGCAGCAAATGATGGGTTATAAAACGTCTTAAGAAATCAAAAATACGCAACCTACCTCTGTTGAGTTCGAAAAATAACTGCTGGTACATATCAAGTATAATGGTTTATTGTAGGTACCATGTTGAACATGGTACCAGGCCACAGGGCTCGAGGTCTGGTACCTTGGGGAAGCGATTCTAACTGCTGTAATTGATTACACTGGATAGTAGCCTGGACTATATACAGGGTGAGATTTTTAAAGTGATCCAATAGCTAACTTTTTCATTACACGACTTAGCACCACACTTTAAATTTGGAACTTGCTCAATTTTAAGTTTCACTCAGGGATACACTTTCAGATTTTTTGAAGATGGCCGCCATTTTCCAATATGGCGGTCAACTTTAAAATCTCTTATAGAACACCCTGTATTTTATGTTGTTTTTAGATTCTACTCAACAAAATAATACATTATTGCTTTTGACAGTTTTTCAATATCTCTAATGGTTCAGGAGCTACGTGGACTGGAAGTTTTCATAATTTTTGCCAATATGGCGGCCAACTTTAAAATATTTTATGGAAAACCCTGTATTTTATGTTGTTTTTATATTCTACACTACAAAATAAGACATTTTTGTGTTTCAGAGTTTTTCTATATCTCTAATGGTTCAGGAGCTACGTGGACTGCAAGTTTTCGGATTTTTTTCGGACTGATGATAAAAACTTGCATGATATATACCGGTATATGTCTGATTAGTGCCCCTAATAACCTATAAAATTTGTATTATTTGGTTGTTGTGTAGTTTCTTTAAGTACGACCACAGCCAATTTTGATCATCCACGAACTGTGGCGATTTTTATTTAGATGATATCTAATGTTTAACACACTGTGATTTTTATATGTGGCTTGCAGTTATTGTGTCTATGCACAAACATTTTATGATACTATAGTCACAGCATTCACTAACACATTTTGAGTATATTGTGCCATTATAAGACATGCGGTTTTTTGTACTCCTATATTTTTATCTAATGTACGTCGCATGAGTTCAGAGTGGTCATTAAATAAATGTTCTTATTGAAAGTTACATAAATTAGGCACGCTCTCCACATATCGCTGCTGTCGGTTAATTCCAAAATTACCAAACCTATTTGCCTACTGGTTAGCTGTCCAGTGCTGTTTTTCCAGACTCCGTTGCGCCTTCCATTTGGTATTCGAAAAATGCCGTCTATTAATGAATGCTAAATTAATAATTTCATTTCATTTCACGTGTTTTAATCAATAAATATACAATTATAATATATTATAAGTAAGTGTACAAGTAATTCGTAAATTATACTACCTGCGGATTGGTTAAAAAGAAACTCTCTGTAGTCATTCCATCAGCTGATATAACAGCAGAACACTAAGTGTTAAGCCTGGCTGCGGGTGGTCTGAATACGGCTGATAATAGAATCTGGCTTGACAGCAAAGCCTCAGAGGCTAGGTTGCTTCTTTGTAACGTTTCGTAAATAATCTCTAAATTACGTGTGTATTTTCTTGTATTATGTTTCATTCTTCAGTATGCATTATTAATGCACACAACTTACAAAAAAGCTTATAGAAAATGCAAATACATTAAGTAGTAACTTCAAATTGTGTTTTGTTTTCTTCCAATAAGTGAATTCATAACCACCAAAAGGCGTTTTCATTTAAACTCTTGTTTAGACAATTGCATAACATTATTCTCAATCAGTGTAATATGTACCACGCATGTATGTACAAGATACATTTTCTAATACCCTTGTAGTTAATAGTAATAAATTATGCAAAAATAACAGTTTGCAATCCAAGGAATATACTTCCAGACATACTCTATGAGAGCATCGTAAGAAACCGATGTCAAATAAAACACATCTGAGGCCCCACTCTGCATTTCCTTCACTCATAAAGTATTCAATTACTTCTTGCTCTTTTAATAATCATAACTAATATATATATATTTTTACGACTGAAGTGACACCTAATATTAACAAGGTCATTTAAAGGGAATTTCTATAACGACAGTACGTATTGTAGTCGTTTCAACATCACTGTTAAATAATTATTTTACTATTAAGCATTCCCTACATCCAATTGATACTTATATCTGTATATCCTAATAATACAGTGACTTAGTTTGTTTTGCTTTCACGCTAAACTGTTTAATATTGATTCCACTGAAATGTGACATGGACATTATTAGGGTACCTTATATGAATGTGGGTCTATATTTATTTCAAACATCCCTTCGGACTACTCCCCACTAATCTCTAAAATAGTGAAAAATCCCATCATGGTCTGTAAAGTTTGCGAAATATTATATGTAAGAGCCTGTTCAATTTAATCATTTTTTCTGTGTAAACATTTTCTTGTTCACATCATGGAAGCTTAGGGTGAGCATGATAATAACAACACTGTGCATAGAATAGGAAAATATCCGGATAAGCAAATTAAACATTTTTACTGTACTTTCAACTTTACATTTTAGCAAGCTTAAAGTATTAGATATAAAAGCCAAAGTCCCTACATAACTGTAGCTAAACATTAAGAATATTATTAGATCCATTTTTTTCTTTTGACAGAAATATTGTCAGGTCGGTGCATGTAAATTTACAATGTATATACATATACATATCTACATGTATTTCTGTCTCAGTACACGTCTTGTCCGCCTGTAAAAATATTTTAAACAATAAAATGAATACATTTAATAACTGTGAATTATTTTGAAACAAAGTGAGCAAGCCATTTGGGTTATTTTTACTTGTTTCTATTTAGAAATATGAAAGCCGTGTAATTTGTAAGGTCTAGAGAGAAATTAGCTTACTTAAGAAAGAAACAGGCTTCCACTGAACAATGTGAGATAATAATTACCGTCTCTGTCGTGTGGGGGAGTGTTCAAAGTTTACAGCAGTAAACGAGACACATCTTCGAGATCAGCGTTATAACAATAACAACGAAGGAGGATGTGCGGAATGGGGTAAGGCGCCGAAAGTGGATGTTCTGGATGACCACATTAAAGCAGCACAGAGTATCCTTCTTCAACAGGTAATGAGATCCGTCCCTGTTCGTGCAACTCAGGTACAGGCTGCATAATAACGCGTCAATCAGTAAGTCCAGAAAAATGTCCCTTTATTTTATATAAGCTACGTGTTCGTTTATCTAAACAGTTTAGTCAGTGTTTTTTTTTTTATTTAGACTTCTAAAAAATGAGTCAATGATAATAACTTGAAATTCCATAACATAAGTCCCAGCGTTGTAAAGACTGAATTGGCCAACAGACTAAGCGAAAATTTATACCTAAGTATAGATGCAACGTACATAGTTTTATACGATAGAACAACCACTAATTTAATATTAAGTGGTTTGATTTAATTACCCATTCGTATTCATTTTCGTTTCCTGTATGTAAATATTCAGATACGTCATTATGGATTTAAAATACATTTCAAATAACTACTAGAATGAGATTATCAGCTGGTTTTCACCAGTAAACATTACATGATCATGCCGCAACGTACCATTGAAACCTGATTGTAGTTTTTTTTAAATCCAGAACTGTAGTCACATCAGTAAAGAGGCATTAAACCGAACGAGTAAACAATAAAGTAAGAAATATAACATATTCTCGAATACAAAATATTTGTTGAGTAGTTATGAGTCAAGCCAATGGCATAGTGTGTGTTTGTGTGTGTGTGACTGGAGGCATTGGCACTATAAATTTTTATTTTAATAAGAGCAAAACTAGTCTTTTTTTATCAGAGATAACATTTTACTGTCACAAGCAAAATGTTTTTTGTTTGCACAGCTTTATGGATTATTAATAAAAGAGTGTCCTAACAGGTATATTTCTCAGGTTCTATTTGGACTCTGAACATTCAATTATTTGCTTGATTCCATGTATGATGAAGAATTCTCTATATTCTCTAGGTTAAAGGCCTTATTAATCCATGGATAGTGCACAATGTTGTAGGCCTGATGGGAAGTTCTTAATAAAGAAATGATACACTTGATTTATTAGTCAACATTTTGTTTGGAGTATGATTATCATATCTATGACAATGCAAATTTCTAGGTTTTCCCTATTAATGACTTCATGTATTTACTTGATGTTAGAGAGGTTCACATGTTGTGATAAAAGAGATTTTTTAATATTAAGGTAATACCAATCCTAAAAGTGTTAAACATGTTTAATCAAGGCAGTCCAGTTGGCAGTCAGTTTTTAAGTCGTACTGCATAATTAATGTTAATATAGTTTACAGTTTTAAATTAAAGTTTTAAGTAATTTTATTACTAACACTAAAAAAGAAAAGCTATAGAAGGAAGGGGCACCACAAATCCTAATGATACCAGATCATAAAGTAAATTAATTACAGGTGAGTCCGATAACTACATCCAAAAATGTTACATATGGCTTACTATTAATAGTGGTAATTATAATTTTCACAAAAAAATTCAAAACAACAATAATAAAAATTATGTATATTATAAGCATTATTAAGGTAAATGAGGCTTGTGTAGTCCCAAAAAGATCCTCCACTATATATATATGGAAATGTCTGAGTCCATCATATGAATCCACCAGTTATTCTTGTTTATTCACCATGTAACAATCTTACTTCTGAATTGTCGGCTATATCAAACCGATTATAATATAATCTATAACTGTTTTTAAAACAATGCTGCACATATACAAAAAATACTTGTAATTGATATATACAAATAATTACCTAGCATAACATAAATAGTGTCTTAATAATGTTTAAAATGCAAAAATGTGTCAAGTTATTTGGATGGTTTGTACTCAATAGCACATAAAATTGCAAGATTAAGATAAAATTTGGCATTTACCTTACTTATACATGGAATTTAAATATATTCCTATATTTATTCTAGAGTACCACTCTCTGATTTCACCATTTAAAGAAAGTTTATTTTATGTAAAGTTGGGCAAAATATTTGACAAGTGGTCGTCACAGAAACGCATCGTGCAATGCAGTCTCCCATGTTTTTACATTTCCATAAAAGATATCAGTTGCTATGGCATGATTCAAATAGTAATGACAAGTAATATTATTTAAGATTTATTCTAAATGGCTGTAATGAAGATATCAAACCAGTAAATTAGATGGTACAAGGTAAACCTTATGATTGTGTCTTTTCTGAAACCAAAATACGTGGAATGTTTGCTATTTGGAAATGAGTTACGCAGGGCAAAACTATTTATGCCCTTAATGGATTAAGATCTTACTACATATTTCTACCTTGCTATAGTTAGAGCCACAGTCTGTGCGGCCAGACATATAGCTTCAGTTATTTCCACTTTAAAAACAAAGAATGTGTAAAATTGTTGTTAATTATTTAAAATATATCAATTAGTTAACTTAAAGTGGACAGATCAGACTCGATTCTCACGCACAGGTTACAACCCATTCGAGGATCTTTTTCTATACTTAGTTACTACGAATGTTTAATGTGTCTTTTATGGCTGGAAATAAATGTGTTTTCTTTCTTTCATTTAATTCAATTTCGACTTTCTAAATAATTAACAAAGTTATAGGAAATATTAACAAATGTATACAATGTTATAGGAATGAATTTACAAGTCATTAACTGGAATCGATATGAGTTTTCTTTTTTATTGTAGATCGCAATATTTACAATAGCTTAATGAACATAATCGGAGAGATTGAGCACTAAACTAACTAAACTAAAACTTAATTCGATGATTATCATTTGGAGAAATAAATTGTACTGTTAGTTAGTTAGATTTTATATAATGTAACATTTCACAACCTAGTCAGACAGTACAATTTAAGATTATTTTTTTATCCAATGTTCCGGAACTAAATTATCGGCGGAGTAACTGCCTAATTGGCACGCGTATGAATATTTTATTCTAACTCTTTGTAGCAGCCCAACTACGTGACCGATTTGACCTAGCGCGCCTTGTCCGTAAGTAAAATTTATCTTTCCGTATTATTAAATTAGCCCTTTGATGCCAAACATATAAAAATGAATGTGATGTAAAGTAAAGTTGTAAATAGTAAAGTAACTACCCTTGAAGATCTTATATTTGCTTGATTGAAATAGATACAAGTTGTGGCGTCGTCCTTCTGACGAGCACATGGTCGTCATAAGTTTTTGTCTCATTAAATGGCTAATACCGTCGCGAATTTGTTTTAGGCGAGCTCACGTATTATTTGAGTAGATGGCTACCACTTTCATAACTTCTACTCCTCTTCTAGTAATTACCGACTAGAAATAACCCTTCTTAGACTACAGCTTCAATGTCTCGTGCCAAGACGCCAACGCCCGGGTTGTGAGTCTACATATTGCGAAGAGAAGTAAAATCTTAAAGTTTTATAAAGTAAAATATCGTAGGCATAATTCCATAGAACATTGGATATTTTAGGCCCACCTATCAGATGTACATTTTTAGTTCTTGTAATCTAATTGGCAGCAACGTGGCAAGGCATACATTTAATTTACCAACTAAAAGTGGTGCTTGTAAGTTTCGTTAATTGAATTGAACTTATAAGTAAACTTTGCAATTCGAGTATTTATTACTACGACCTCAGAAGTCACCACCCCCATGTGTTATCGCCATTCGGTACAAAATTACGGCAGTGACCATAGAAAATTGAACTGCAAACAATACACCAGATACTAAATTCAACTTTTGAGGCAGAAAATCGTAAAGGGATTAATGAGGCCGGTTTTCACTGATGAAAAATAAGATATTTTTTACATTTACAAATATTGATACATTTCCTAGACTGGAACTTGGAAACAGTATGATATTTGGAACACGGATTGACAAGCAAAAGCGTATGCTTTACGGTATTAGTTTTCCAGATTTATATACTTTCAAAGAATTAATACTGTAGGAACAAACCAAAGCAGCGAGCCAGATGACACGCGAAGTAAACATGCTCACCTTTTGGGGAATTGAAAAAATTGTAAATATTATTAATAAATCGGATCGGTTTGAAAACTTCATAAATTTCTGTGTATACCTGCATTCGGGTTTTCCGTATATTATCTGGAAACTATTTGACGTACTGTTAAGTGATGTAGCGCTCATGAGGCTCTTTGAAAGAGTAAGGTACAACCGAAAAATAGGATTTTTTTACTCATGACAAATGAAGTGAAATACAAGCGGTTAAGGAATACGCTTTCGGAATATATTACGCTTTTCAATCAACGAATTTATGTATAAACATTTTCGGTAGAGTGTATGATGATTAAAGTTGGCCAAAATATTTCAAGAAGAATTCTATAGGCAATGTCTCGATGCACTGCGAACCAGAAGACTTATATTACTTATGACACCGGCTCTACAATGAAACTAATTCTATAACAAAGGCACTTTGATCATTATAAATCTGTTTTGTAGTAATAATTTGAATGGTATTAAATTGTGAGTTTGGGATCATGATGAACATTAAATAATGATAATAATAACATCTATTGCTGCTTAAAATTAATACACAAATAATTTATAAATACACTTTTATAATCCCGTGTAATAGAATAAAATACGAAATTCCAGCTTTAAACTTCCTTTTAAGCCATATTTTATATTAAATAACTATAAACTTCAAAGACATGACTAGTTACTTTTCAGTGTCTTTGATCATGGAATGTTTGTCCTAGCTTTTAAGCAATAATTAAATAAAATATAAATATTATTCAATTGTTTTATACGCAAAGAAAGACTATTAATATTGTTTTAATATAAAATCTGTACAGCTATTTTCAAAGTTCTTATACAAATTATTTGACTTTACTGCTACATATTGCTACAAATATTTTGCTAAAATTATATTAAATTTGTATTTTCTGATATATAACTCCTTATGCATTTGAATTTTTAGTGCAAGTTGTATTAGATCACTGTTTATAAAATATACAAAATATGATGGAAACTTTACGGTTTTGCTTAACATTGCATATGGACTTAAAAACATACCTATTTACTACTGGTCAGTACAAGGCGAGTCAAGGTGCTCGGTGGCTGGTTTAACATTAACTATTTTTCCATCTAAACGGCATGATCAAGTCGTTATATGAAATAAAAATCTTATATAAAATAAAATCTTGTTTTCGTACGAGTATTGTACGTATGAAACGAACCTTAAAACATTAGTAATATTTTAATAGTACTGCAGAACATTATAAATTGCCTAAAATAAAATTGCGACAGGATTAGCTATTTATTGAGATAACCTGTTGTCAATACAACGTTGTGTCGTCAGAAGGACGTCAACTCAACTTATATTAATTTCAATCTGGCAAATAAAAAATCATCATAAGTAATTACTTTTATTATTTCAAATATATTTTGTAATACACTCAAGATAGATTTCTATCATGAAAGGGCTAATTTGTAATAATTAAGGTATAGCACGATGAGCTACAAACTTTAATAGAGAAAATATTACTACGCGTGCCATTTAAGTTATCATTCCGCCAAGACTTTAGTTCCACAAACATGGGAAAACAATAATACTAACCTGGCTGATTTTTTGTTGAACTAACCTAAAACTTTGTTGAAATTACCTGAATTGCTTTCCTTAGTTAGGAGATACTATTTAATTTAAAACGCTTTTAAATTTCAGAGACATATTTAAACGGTGTTACTATACAATAAAGTTAACGAGTATAAATAACCTTATAGCATTAAAACGACACTAATTTACAATTAGTATAAGAAATTGTTTATCAAATCATTTAAAATTATTGTTATTTCTTTATTGATTATTAAGTTTGTTATTTAATCTTTGAAGAGTGTCCCAAGAAAGATATAACTGACATGAGAGCCACGACTGTAAACTTATTCCGTGGAGAGGTCTCCGGTGTGTTTCTCTGAGGCAGCGCGTTGCCAATTTTTCAGAGAGTGCGTCATATAATACAATCTAGACAACATACATTTTCGTCTACTTATTCTCGAATAAATCTAAATAAATGTGTTGTAGCTGTTTTGCAAAATAATTCCACACTTTTATTTTGGATTAACCTTAAGTTAATTTATATTATACAAATGCATAACTATTCAGTACTACTGGCCCATTTAACATTAACAAGACAATACGAAGGAAAAACACAACCCTCTTAGTAGTTTGTGTGTAAAAATCCATTTTGATATATATGTTTCGTTATTACTTTTAACATAATCCACTAATAATACAATAACATAATAGCAATTTTGTTTATTTTTATGCATGTTTCACTCAAGGTTATAAAGTAGTGTACAAACTATACTACTTATCAAACAGCATTATTTATTTTGGATTTATTAATGGATATTTCTTTTAATTAAATATATATTATGGAACATTGATAAATCTCATATAGAAATTCATACAGCAAAATGTCTCATTACTATTCTGGAAACCTACAACTAAAACTCGCAAATATATATAATGTATGTATAATATATATATATATATATATATATATATATATATTAATATATTGTATAGTTTACAAGAGTGAAGCGTGGACTAGGAAACATTTCCTGACAAAAAGCTTTTATAAGCAATAAATGTTAGAAATACAGAATTCCTGAGCTATGTCGGAAATTAAATTCCGAGTACATTTATGCCTCATACAATATATATCTTTATTAGTTTAATAATTTACGTTAAACTCTGTGTACTCATTTGTTACATTAAAAAGATGTGAATATAACTCGATTTCAATAATGGGAAGTTCTTAGAAACTAAATGTTACTATTATTAGATGCAGGTTATTTAGATGGATTCATGTAATGTAGTAATATTTTATATTTCCACTGCATTAAAAAACCATAGAAATAGAAAATGTTATCCACTTAAGCCAATACTACAGGTACTATTATTTTTATTACAGTAAATGAGATTTAATACTAATTAAATTATTACAGATTTGTATCAATTGTTTGTTCATGACGCTATTTAGTTTATACGTAATTACTTGCTTTACCTATCTATAAGTTATTTATTTAAAATAAACTAATCAATAGGTGTCGAATTTATAGGAAATTAATATTCTATATGAGATTACCACACATTGGAAAAGTTGTAACATGATTACCCCAATTTATAAAAAATACATCACCTTAGACTACTTGTAAATACATAATCGTTGTAGTCGAAATAGGGCTAAAAGTTATTAAGATGTAAAATGAGACTCTTTAAATTGTCTTAATTGTAAGAATAGAGTAAACAAAATATTATCTTGAGAGCGAAATTACACCAGAAAGTAATTGATGAAACAATCGAAAAGACGTATCCCAAATAAAGGGAGTGGATGATTTTTCTTATTAACATTATAATTGGATTGTCAACATGTCCCTTTTTGTCAAGTTGGGGGATAGTATAATTTATGTGTAGCAGTATTCTAAAAAATAATAAAATATTGCTAGATATTTAGATATATTGTTAAAACATTGCAATGGGGGAAACATTATCCTTGAGTTTAACATATACGTTGTCCTCATTTATAATTCTTGCAACATATTTATCTTGTAAAATATAAGCAATTACTGCAATAGTCTGTATACCATAATGTTGTAAATGTAATCGAAAAACGTATGGTAGGCCCACAACATTCATAACCTTGGGCTTAAACCGTTTGGAGACAAATCTATTTTAATATTCCAAATGTGACACACTATATTTGTTACAAAAAAATATAATAAAAAGAAAAGTTTCTTTATTGCATTTCATCCAGATGCTGATGATTTTATTTAATTCAGAAGAATATCATAAATTTCTAATACTTCACCACTTTTAAAACAGAAACAACAGTTAAGTAAATAACTTGTTGCTTTTAATGCGAATGTTGAGTTTAGCTCCAGTTCACTTTCCTCTTACGTGCAGAATCTTACGTGAATTAAGATGCTGTTACAGACTTGACTCCTGAAATCTGAAGTCATGTTCGTCTAAAGCGATCCAAAAACAGTCGGCGACGAAGAACGCTTTGTTGCTTTTATCCGACACTTTATTTTCATTTCAAAATGTTTGATGGTTCCTATATAATATAGTTTTATTTTCGTCATGGATGGCATTAATTTATTTAATTCACAATCCATTTTGGATACGTTTTAATTAATATAAAACCTTAAAACAAATGTAAATTAACTTAAAAGTAATCTTCTTATATTATGCTTTATTTTACAAATAAATAATTTAAGAAAACTGGTGGTTCGATTCTCGGTACTCGATTCTGCTAAGTTGCAAACCTTTCTCAAACCTTATATTCTTCAAGTGTTTACAGTTCTTTGAAACTAATAGATATTTATAAGTATTTAAAAGTTATTCAATAACTATTGAATAACATTTGAATTATATATAGTTATTCAAAATCCACTATATATAATACCAATGTAAAATCATAACACCACTTTTAGAAAGCTCAGCCAAGCAAACGATTTATTAATATACACGATCCTGACTCCTAATTCAAACCATAATCTAGGTGACCCTAGTTAAAATAGAGCGTAAACATTCCTCATATTTAAAAAAAAACTATTATCAGATCAAACCTAATTACTATAACACATAATTTTTGTGTGTGTTATTCCTTTTGTGTTAATGATTCTTCTTGAATTACATAGTAAAATCTTTCCTAAGAAAAAAATACATCGTCAACAGTACTAATTTTTTGGAGGTAGAAATAAGGGAATATTGCCAGCTTGTATATTGAAGTTGTTGTGAGTGAAGTTTTCCGCTTATTTCACTCGGTTTAGATCCTGGACTATTAAAGTTCAGTTTTGTGTTTTACATAAAAAACACCATTCATAGTCACAGTACGATTGTCAATGTTTGGCTGATAGTGTTGAACATATATCATATACACACTAAGAACTTGAGGAAACTATAATGGAAATTTTAGTCCACATACAGCTGTATCGTACTAAGAAACAAACTTGCCCTACAACTTAAAATGTTATAGTTCATCCTTTCGCTTTACAAAACCTTTCAGCATTACATCTCTCAGGAAATTTTAGCTGGTAAACTTTTTGTGTGAAAACCAATGTAACTAATGTTTGATCTCCGGAGTTGAAGGTAAGATCCTGTCAGCGGCTGGCGGCGAAACGATGTCATTCCTCAAGGGATTGGTGAGTCATCCGTCTCGTACATTGCAGTTCGACACTTCTCACATAGACCCCCATTTAGCCTTACATGGCGTCAGATTGGGTTCTTGCTAATTAATGTGTTTTATTGAATTAATTTTAATAGTTATTAAACCACTATAGAATATATTGCGTAAACATTTCCTTTCAATTAACGCCAGCTTAAAGATTTAAATGGTAACTGATATAATGATTTGAATGCTACGTCCCTATAACAAATTACGCTATGTCCATAAATTAAGGTTAACACAGTTATAATACAGTTACATTCACGTCCGATAAATCCGATAAATCCTATAAGGCTCGTAATTTAGTAACTTATTTAGTACTAATATTTTGGAACATAAATAAGATAATACTAAAACTACCATTTTTTAATTTAAGCTATATTAGGTGTTTAATATAACACATTATAAATGTTACCCTTATATTATTTATACAGCATGTGCTCCACAATCAGACATGTTTCACACTATCCTGTAAAGAATATAAAAGAAATATGGACGCTAGAAAAGTCCTTTTTTAATTACGTTGTTACATGATTTGTTAATACTGTAGGACGGGAGGAATACTGTAGTAATTGGGAAGGGGAAGTTTAAATCACTTAAGACGTTCCCCAATACCTGCGTTCGTCGTTGTTGCCAAGAACTGCGGCTGCTTGGCTACTTGCCGACCTGTTTTGCCACACAAACTAATTTTAGATTTTGTAAGTGAATGTAGATGAACATAAAATGTATATTTATTAATTATATCTTAATATTAATATTTGAAACAAAGTAGTAAAATTTAAATAACTAAATAGAAAAATAATACGTTGGTGAAGTAAAGTTTAGAAAATGTATGAAAGAGCATTCATTTAACATACTTAAATCATTTATTTACCTTCTAAACGAATATGCTAAAATATATGTTCCTATAGATTCTATCCGTTACCAACATTATCACCCACTGAAAAATTAATTAGATTTTTCTTAATTTAATATTAGAAGTAACAAAATATTTCATAAAAAAAGTTTTGTTTAAATAACTTGAGTCGGGGTGACGAATTAATCCCTTAGAATTCCTAATCTCTAGCTTATCTCATTTCATTGCAACAGGTTAGGAAGCTTTTGACCACCAATATGAGTGTTTCTAGACACCCTCACAGACACGAAAAGTCTTTAATCGTTCCCATACGTTGTATTAAAATTCTTTGCTTTAATATTTCAAACACTGATATAAAACAATAATCCAATTCAAACGGTCATTTATTTAAATTTAACTTAAGACACAAGTTACTTAATTACGAAAATAATAACGAGTTATCCCGTTAATTGTGTTTAGTAGGCATAACTGCTTGTTATTCATTTGAACGCAACATTCGGTGCTTGGCTTCGCTAGCAATAAATAAGATATGGACGTGTGTGTGTGAACTTCTGGTGAATCCGAGTGAATTACAAATCCCACGTCGATGTTAAGTTTACCTTGTGAAGATTATTAAGAAAAATTTTCCAAAAAGTATATATTTATTACTATTATAATTTATTCAGGTCTTAGCACTGTTTGTTCAATGATTTACTTGTTTTCCGATAGAGAAAATGGATATATATATATATATATATATATATATATATATATATATATATACAGGTCTGGTAATGGTACTTCTACCATAATAGTTTAGTATAAGTTGTCTTTTATAATTTATACTAAATATTTGATAAAGATGTGCAGTTAAAAATGCATTAACAATGACATTATTTACGTCTTTGTTTTTACTTAAACTAAAAAAAAATTAAATACAATAAGAGCTGGTATTGATTCAATAAATGAAAAGAGGATATCAGCGAACTTCTACCTAGAATGGGGTCCTCCGGACTGCTTCAAAGGAAGTCATCGGAGTCAAATTCTGATCATGTTATATTTTACGACATTTTCTAAGGTAGATAAGTACTTGCCTAATCACTGAAATCTAAAAGCTGCGTGAAAACTAAGTATTACTACTTAGAAAATTGACAAACTATACTTAAAACCAAATTGAAAATAGTGATTAAAATAAATAAATATATGGTTGTACTGTCACAAAAATGTTTACACTAAACAGTCGATTACGTTTAAATAGGCTCTTTAAATTATTATTTCTCAACTTTAGAGACCAAGATGGAATTCTTTGCTTCTTTAAATGCAGTGGAGCGTAGCCAGGAGAAATTTAGCATTATGTATATATTTATAATACGAACCGTAAGAATGTCTATGTAAAATTCCAGTACAATCGGTTGAATAGTTTACGCGTGAAAGGAAAACAAAGAAACGAAAGGCACATTAGCATTTTTAATAGGGGCTCAAGGGCTCACAGTCCTAGTTTGACTCCTTAAGTTGTAACTACGGAACGAATGGTTGATTGAACCATTTTAATTTCTGGTCGATCAGTCCTTTCCTCCACCTACTGTAAATATGCCGTCTCACAAAGAGATAGAAAATAATTTCAATTCCCTTATATATATATATATATATATATATATATATATATATATATATATATATATATATATATAGGCATTCACACAATTTTGTTCATAAAGTAAAATATGGAATAAAATAATTGATTTCTGCAGCCTTTTTCTGAGTTTTTTTCTGCAGCCATCATAAGAGATCGAAAACTTTTAACTGTCATCTCTCACGGATGACAATATAGAATATGGTTAGTTTTTTCATGTCAAATAAAAGTTCTGGAACACTGACGTACGTTGCATAATGTAATAATAAAATTTAATATAAACATAATAATAAATAATACATGTATTTGACATGTCAAATCTGTCTACTATATTTTGTGTAATAGTGTGTCAATTATTACACATATATATATATAGGCATTCACAATTTTGTTCATAAAGTAAAATATGGAATAAAATAATTGATTTCTGCAGCCTTTTTCTGAGTTTTTTTTATGCAGCCATCATAAGAGATCGAAACTTTTAACTGTCATCACTCACGGATGACAATATAGAATATGGTTAGTTTTTTCATGTCAAATAAAAGTTCTGGAACACTGACGTACGTTGCATAATGTAATAATAAAATTTAATATAAACATAAAAATATAAATAATACATGTATTTGACATGTCAAATCTGTCTACTATATTTTGTGTAATAGTGTGTCAATAATATTTCTGAAAACTTAGGATTTATAATATTAATAAAATATTACAATAATGTAATTTAAATACTGATTAAAAATATTCTACATAAATTTATTATTATAATAACTAAAAATATTTTTATGATGAAATGTTATAAAGATTTAAATATATCACGTGATGAAAAATGCAAGGCTAAAGGAGCTGCCAACTTTACTTTAATGCAGACTTGATTAACTCGGCAAAGCGGTTTGAAACAAGTTTGCGGCAGTTGTTTTTAGAATATTGTAAACATTACACATTTCGACAAAAAAAGTATTAGGACGTTTACTTTTGTTATGCAAATTTTATGCATGATTTTGCTCTTGATCGTTTAAATATTTTGCAAGTGGTATTCCTAAAGTTCTAATAAAGTTCCAGAATCCATAATGTAATGTTATTTATAATTAAGAGTATGTTTAATAGTTAAGTGCTATAGTTATATCAAAATATTCAATCATGAGTTATTGGATTTAATAAAAAGGGTGAGTATCAGGAAATAATCATAAGAAACGTAGAATAACTAGAAACTGAAAAAATGTCCTTCTAGTTTTTTTTTAATGTTCGTTTTTTATATTATTTCGTCATACACATGATTTGGAAATAGTAATACAATAATATTTAGGAAAGGTAAATTGGTCTAAGATTCTATTGCCATGGTTCGCAAGGAAATCTACATCTAGCCTTTTCCATCCTGTTATACATGAGCCCGAAACTTCAAGACACAAATAAATGAATCAAAAGGTTCCTTACTCCCAATGTTACATAAACAGTGAAATAAGATACTGAAAATCCTAATATTCGGTAAGGATGTAGATTGGACTAGAATTAAGATATATCTTAAAACGTTTCGTTTATTAAAGTAAAGTAGAAATATACTCTTCCGTAAATAGTTTCTTTATCACATATAATACTCTTTTTATGGGAGGGGTGTGTTGCTTTGCTCATTGACCAACGAAGAGAAGTAATTGCGGCTTTAATATTCTCAA
This sequence comes from Homalodisca vitripennis, assembly GCF_021130785.1. NCBI lineage: Eukaryota > Metazoa > Arthropoda > Insecta > Hemiptera > Cicadellidae > Homalodisca > Homalodisca vitripennis. The sequence continues at coordinate 159,223,308 of NC_060209.1, forward strand.
GAGTTCAATTTTATTTTAGTTAGACCTGTAGTTTAAATGTCAAAAAATTGCATTATTTGACGTATTTACTGGATTTTACTAAACTCAAAACTCGTCTCCATGGTTTACATACCATTACGGAATTCAGGATAGGCTTAAGAAATCCACGTTTTAAACACTAGTAATAATAACGATAAAAATATAAAATATGCTTATTTCAAGTTAATTGTATAATTAAGTTAATAATACTAAATACTTGATTCATTTGTCGTTTTTATAAAAATATATCTATAATTTATGCAAAAATAACGTTAACTTCGTTAAATTTAATTCAAATTTTAAAGGACCGTATTAAAAATTTATGTTATGTAAACCGAATAACAACAATAAACTAAAAGGATGGCCCAGACAAACATTGTTGCTTGACATCTCCCGCTGAGTTTGAATGGAGTCATGGCTGCAACTTGGTTTGATAAACACAAGCCCATAAGATCAGTTGTTTGGTGGTATATAACTTACACTAATTGCTAAACTGTTTATTTACTCTAATTCAGAGCATATTGAGTTACAAATTAGAACAAAAAATTGGAAAAAAAAAAATAGTTTCTTGTTATTAGCGGTAAAAAGAGTTATCTAGTCTCATATCATTATTAGACGAATTATAGTTTTTAATTGTTGTAATATGTTCTACACGATTCAATTTGTAGTCCTTCAATCCTGTTAACTTCGATATTGCAGAGTGTGCAATGTTTGGAGTGGAGAGCAAAATACAAATATCTTGTGTGTTGGTGGTACGCAATCATGTCTCAGCCGGTGAGGTTCAAAATCAAGACATGAAGTAGATTGGGATTTTGTTGCAAATCACAACGAACTTGCTACAGCGCGGTTCGTAGGTACAACACTCTCACAGAATAGTTGCACCGCTAACAAAGAAACTCATCGGTTTGACCTATAACTTGTTCATAATCCTGAATACCATACACTTAGAAGCTGTTTTTGTAAAGTTCTCTGTAACCTAATCCAGTACATGGCCGATTCATTTTGTAGGAGGAACAGATAACAAAATATAAATAGGAGAGGAGGTAACAACAAAACTTAAACACATTTATGAACTACTTTAAAAATAACTAGATAAGGAGGTTCGCAGAGAATAGTTTAGTGGAGGGGAGCGAACACTTTAACCCCAGGTCTGGCAAATCGCCTCATGCACTACACTGTCACTACCAGAGTTATCCCTCGTGATTCGGGACATGGGCTAAGAATTACGAGTTTATCTCGATTAAATTAGTATTATACACTGTGAAATAGCCCTGATGTGTTATAATTTAATTTATGAGTTGCGAGTGCGCCGCATCTCGTGGCTTGTGATAATCTTAGTTTCGGCAAAAGTTTTAATTTTACGATGCAATATTTCTTGGAAGCCATGCTTCATGACACACTGACGTTTGTTTCAATTAAATTGAGCTTCTTATCAGTGTTTACTTAATATAGTTATGCTCACAAAACCAACTTACAATTATGATGTACAGTTATGTGTTGGGATGGTAAGCCAACATGTGTTATTTTGTAACATATTACATCACTTATTAGTGCAATTAGTTAGTTTACAAATTTATTTATTCTCATATTATCCATTTTCCATCGTGGTTATTTATAATATCTATGTAAATATATGCAATATCATTGATTTCTAACGTATGAAATCTAACGTATATATGAAGCTTCATGCGTAAGTTTAAGTCTATAGGTTATGGTATTCGCAAAAGACAGCATTAAGTACAATAATCATGATTAAGTCTAAAACTAACAAATAAAGACGTTTTATAGCAAAGGTTTTAATTTTATACTCAAAATTATAATTAGTAGGTTAAAATTTCGACTTCATGTATATATATATATATATATATATATATATATATATATATATATATATACATATATTATTTTTAGTAAATTACTGTACACATAAAATTACACATTACTCTCTGTACAAAATTTTGTTTCGTGTATGTTGAACCCCAGATACGTGAGAAGATTATGTGTCTTCGCTTTTCTTAATAGAAACATATGGAGAATAGAATACACTTTAAAATGTACAAACATTACGGAGAGAAAGCGAGCTATGTTGATGTCCGTATTCGTAACAGCTTCAACTTCAATCAAACTTTGCACAACTTCAAATTGATTTAAAGTTGCACCCACCTCTGAGTCGGGGAGCTCTGCCACGTTTGCTTCAACAGTTTCATGTTTACTCTACTAGCTAACATCAGAGTAGGATTTGAATAGGTTTGGTAATAATAATTTTAATAAATACTCCATAATGCAGAAATCGCAATATAATTTTAATATTTCATTTTCTTCTAATTGTTATTTTGGCCATTATTGAAAAGAGCACATATAATTTAGTAAACACGATCAGTTTTAAAGCAATAGGAGCACAAGTACCATTCAGATTTTGTAAAAAAAGATACATGAAGTTGCACCTAATACTATTGTCATAACAGGAGATTACTGAATATTATTACTCATCGGAAAATAGACAGTAAATTATTTTTAGTACTACCAACTAACGGTTTTACAGTATTTTAATCCAGTCTCATTAAGTGGCCATTTAGTTATAGTTTATGATTTTAAGTTATGATTTCCTTATACTCTAGAACATTAATTCATAAGTGTAGAGGTTACTTTACTCTTTTATTAGAGTTACTTATGACAGTACTAATATTATAAGGTTTATTTGTAAATATTACAGTTGAAAAAAGACAAAATTGTATATAACAACACATGAATGTATCAAATGTTAAAATAAAACCTAAGGATTAATAATAATAATAACATTTTGGCACAAAAGACGTGTATACGAAATAATACGAACATGAAATGTACTTAATAAAACAAAATAAACAGTTTTCCCATTAAGGTTGCTAACAAAAAAAAAGCTTTGAGGTCATATGTCAACTGTAGGAAGGTTGTTGTATTCGTAGAGTGTTCAAGAGCAACCTCTGAGTAACCACGCTTAAACGTTTGTAGTTACATCTAAAAAGGTACAAGTTACAAGTTTCAATTACTTCTGTAGTGTAACATCAAGCGTATTGGAAAAAGGAAACTGTAACGGATAAAGAGTAACAGTAACGGAGACTATGGTAACCGTTACTCTTGGTACTTATGATTAACCGTTACAAAGTCTCCCGATCAGTAGTCACGGTACATCTCCAATAAACATTGCGGTAAATTAAAAATTCTACCGAAGAAATACTGTTTCCAATCGTTCCTTTGCACGACTACGAGTGTCGACATTGTCAGCCTTATGATAACGTCTCATTTCCCGCTGGTGGCTGTTACTTTCTGCAGTAGTAACAAATGAGACAGTTAATATAGTTTATTTTGTATGAGGTTATATATGGAATATTACTTCTAGGATATTAAAGAGTGATATTACATTCCCTGCTTTTAACTTTTAGACATCACGAGACATTTTTTACTATTTTAAATAGAAACTATGTTATTCCTCCATCCATATACTTTTTCAGGGCTCCGTGGGTTAATTAATTATAAATGCAATGAAAATATATTTATGTATTGGTAACTGTCTCATGATCTTTATGATTTTATACCTCAAAGAAATCTAAAATTTAGTTGGTTACAGAATTTTTTTACATCCCTGAAATAATATGAACAGCTATTTGATTTTTTTTGGCAACTTCAATAAAACTTGTTCACTTATTCAGAAATATATATTTAATGAAGCATTAACATAGAGAAGGTGGGGGTGTTCCAATAGTTCCTTCCGGGCTTCTTTTATTGTGAAAGTGCCATTTTTCCATAAATATAACTTACTTCCCTTATCTACTCTGACAACTTTAAATTATTGATTAATAAAATACCGTGAATAAAAATTTTGCCACAAAATAAACAGTTATACATTGTTTACTTATGAATGCTAACTAAATTATAAAAGAAGCTGAAAACTAACAGCATAGAGGTATTGAGTTAGTATTTATCAAACCAAACTGTTTAAATATAGATTATATATATTTAAAAGCAACTTTCTACTCGAACATTTGCAAGTAATGAAAACTTGAGATTTTTAGAACAAACGTACATGAGCTTGATGACTCAGAAGTTAAGAGCAAATTTAAATTAATTTGAAATTGGGCAAAGTTTGATTTATGTTGCCATTGCCATTGCTGAGCCAAACATAAACCGTTCAATTTCCGTCATTATTCAAAAAAATTATTTGGCTTATTTAAAGCATTCTTCTTGTTTAGTTTACAACAAAATGGAAGATGCATTAAAAATTAATATACTTTGCAGGATACAAAGATACGATCACTATTTTACCTGAAAATGCCGAAATAATTCTTATAGTAAAAACATTTGTTATTGATTAAACAGTTTAAGACACTTTTATATATTATCTTGTGTTTATGTTGTTGTTTTAAATTAATTAATTTAAATAAGCTGACATTTTGTGCTACGTTGGTATAAAAAGCTCTAGTTTCTGTTATTTTTTTTATCAAGACCTCTAAAATGAGGTGTTACCTAATTGGTCTTTACATTAAAAGATTTCGAGCCTCCCCAAAAACCCATTTTTTTAGAAAATGGGCAAAGTTGTAACAGTGGCTAAAAAGTTCACTTCTATTTCCTAGAAAGGTGTCCCGCGTTCCACCTCTCCTTCATTATCCATCGACAAATAAACAGAATATTTCCATTCTTTTAACCCATACTGTATATCCAATATTATGCATTTTCGATAACCATTTATTTCGTACTTCACACTCTAGTAAAACAAAGATAAATTAGAAAAGAAAAATAATTCATTTAATGTTCTCTTAAAAGTTTCTAAACGGCTACAGTTTCTGAGAAAGCTTAGCGACAGTTATTAAGCCACTTCATCTTGTTACACCATTTGTACATAAAATAAACTTCTTACTTAAGCAATTGTCATTTCACTTGCGGCATTCTGAAGTAAATTTGTACAAGAGGAGTAAAATAATTTGTATAAAAAAAGTTTATGTATTGAGAAATCATAGGCTGAATTGGCTATTTTATTGTACAGATTATTCTTCATTATTTTGTCAGAAAATATCATGCAATGTTATGTTCTACTTATAAAGGTATTTCTAACATATTTTTTGAGATAATGGGGTAGGGCATGTAGTAAGAAATTAGAGAAATCATAATTCAGCATTATTATAAATATGAAGCAAAATATATTACTCGTTTTTGGATATAAAATATTCCGTGTGCTTTGGGCTCACTTTTGGACAAATTGTAATTCCTTATTTAAATTAATGACGTACCTCTTAGTTTTTCAAAATTTTTTCCTGTTTTTCCTCTGGAACTGATTAGACTGTACAATTGAAAGCATGAAGTTGCAACTCTTACACTTGTTTACAAATATTAATTATTATTTCTGGAAATATAAAGTGAGACTTTCGTTGACAAAATCCAACGAGCGTAAAGTTCTTTTGGCTGCTAAGCCAACCACAGCTACTTTCGCTATAAAATATGTTTCGATTAGGTAAATGCACTGTTAATGCCTAAGATTTATATTTAAACCTAAGGTGTATTAACTCTATTATTTTATTTATCCATGAATCTTGAGGGTGATGTTGATTTAAAATTACTTCTACAAACAGATTTCTTAAATCATGTTTTCATATCACCATCACAGAAAAAATGTTTCGAAATAATGAAACACATTCTTTTTCTATATTCCCAAATTTAATCTGCAAAAATTAATGTAATATAAATTTACTTACAAAATTACAATTCAGTACGCCATCATGTGTTTTACTCTATATAGAAACATCATCGTGGAAATGGAAACTGTCAAATAAGCCATGGGGTATTATATATTCTGATGTTGCCTGTTGATGTAAACCACACAGTGTTTGAGTACGTGTATTTTACAATGTAACCCAGACTCTTCATTTACATTTAGTATATTTATATGTTACAAGGGAAACTGTCAAATAATACGCGGTTTATTGTAGATTCTGATGTTGCCTGTTGTAGTAAACAACACAGTGTTTGAGTGCGTGTATTTCGCAATATAAACCGGTCTCCTCATTTAAAATCGATATTTTTATAATGAAAAAGGTAAATTGAGGTAAGGTTGAAATAAATAGCGGGATATTGTGTATTCTGATGTTGTTTGCTCGTGTTAACCGCACAGAGTTTGAGTACGTGCATTTATTAATATAAACTAGTCTCCCCCTATACATTCAATATTATTAGATTGCAACAAGGAAATACCACAAAGAAGCTGCTGGAAATGTATATTTTATTCTATTTTTTTCGAAAGCATATATTTTATGCCAGATTGGGTTGAACTAGAATGTGCATCCCAAAGATACTCAAGAAGAGGGTAGCCTTAGTAGAGTATTAAATGTTCTCCAAATAACTTTTTCATACATTCATATTTTCAAAAACTAATACCGAAGAAACAGACAAAAGTAGTGAGCCAGTTGACCTAAAAATAGACATGCTTAACTCTTAGGGGATTAAAATAATCTTATATAATATTAGTGAATCGGAACAGTTTGAAAACTTCATAACTTTGTGTGTATGACTGCATAGGTTTGTCCAAATATTATCTAGAACCCGTTTGACGTACAGTGAGGTGATGTGGCGTCATTGCATATCTCTGGAAGAATAAGTTACAGCCGGAAGTATGGATTTTTCGCTATATCCATTATGCATAAAGTGGAATACAAGTGCCTAAGATATACGCTTTTTGACTGTGTTGAATTTCTCATTCTAATGTATCTATTTTTAAAAAGTGTTGGTATAAAATATGAGTAATAATGGGTTTCCATAGAAAGCCAAATATATTTCAAGAAGACTATTGTGTAAGCAAGGGTTCGACGCTTTGCGAACCGTAAGACTTTCATATTAGTCATAACACTTTTTGCGTGAGTCTAAGAATTGTATTTTTTATATTTATATAAAGTAAATGTTGGTTATATAATGATGTATGCATGGATACATCTTCCCACTAATTTGTTTTATTCATTAATATACTTTTATTTTTGTCATATTGCAAGACGACAATGTCCTGTGTTGAATGTTCGAATAAGGATACACAATTATCTCTTATAATCGTGAACACATTATCAATGGCCATGCTGGATATTTTCCTTACCTTAGTTGGGAAGTTCATTGACCATCTCAAATTATGTGAATCAAGTAAGTCAGAGAATCGTTGAATCATTGGTGAGGTCCAGATCATTGATGGTTTTGGAATGTGAGCCACTGGTAGAAGGGCTAACCTTGATAACAAAAGAACGTTTCTATATTCTAACATAGAACATAAAATATTCTAAATTCAATAAAAGGCTTGAAATGAGTCTTTATTTATGCCTTGTTCTTGTATGTTGTTAGCAATTAAAATTCACTTTGTGACATGCTTGCAGCTTTTCATCAGTGTCTTAAATATTATTCGAAACAATAGAAACCACGTTAAATAAAGATTATTTGTATTGTTTTAATATAAGCTCTGTATAGAGAATTCAAATATTCTGGAAGTTTTTAAACAAATTATTTCTTGTCACAGCTACAACATGCTTCAAATATTTTACTAATTGAAGTTACTAATTTTGTTTCTTTATAAATATAAAAACTACTAATAAATGAGAATTGTTAAGTTTAGGGTGTATTATACCACTTATTATAAAATATACAACGCATGATAGAAACTGAACAGATTTGCTTGACATTGCATGTCGACCCAAAAACATACTTATTTACAAATGATATAGTGCGGGCCACTGTATTCGATGCCTGATTTTACATGTTCATTAATTACTTTCCCATCCAAGCGGTTTATTACAGTCATTTTATAATATATACATATAAAACTAAATAATGTTATTTTTCGTCCAAATCATTTGGTTCAATTTTTTAATATTTCTTGTGATGAAAGTAAGATGGATGTGAATTTAAAAGTTAGATTTTGTTATATTTTAGAAAACAATAAATTATAATTAATTCTGATTATTTATTTAACAATTTGAACAAATTATTTTTTGAAAAAGTATGCATAACTTAAGAATAGAAAGTAGTGTGCAAAACTTACTAGGCCTACTCATAAAACAGTTGTATTTCTTTTACATTTCTTAATTTTTAATATTTATTACATGTAGATGAATAAACATATAAAGTCCAATATAGAGTTTCTTATATCGAAATTTAGCACTTCTCTTCTGGATACGTACTACTAAAAAAATAAAAAAATAGTGCTTGTAGTTAATATATTTTATAGTTCACAAGAGTGAAACGAGAAACCTGGACGAGAATACATTACCTGACAAAAAGTTTGTGTAAGCAATAAATTTTCGAGAAAAAGAATTCCTGAGCCATGTCGGAAATGTAATTCCGAGTTCACTCATGTCTCGTACAAAATCTATCTTTCTTGACTTTAATACTTTACGTTCAACTTTGTGTTCTCATGTGAAAAGATGTAAATAACATGATTCCATTTGGAAATACTTAGAGTGTTATATTACTATCATAACTAAGTGTTATCAATATTAGATACTGGTTATATACTTGTATTCATATAATATGCTAATATTTTATATTTACACTGCATGATGTAACCATAGAAATAAAAAATGGTATAACTTGAGCCAATACTACAGGTACTGTAAATTGTTGTTATAGTAATTGAGCTGTAATACTTATTAAATTAAAACTTGTATGTTACTTGTACAATATTCATTACCTTTCTAGTCCATATTAAATTACTCGACAGCAATGCTTCTCGTACGGTTATACCTACAAGTTATTTCCATACTGTAAACTAATCACTCGGTTTTTCGTAGTGGTAGGTTATTAAACATCACATAATATCCTATATGAGTTAACAGTACATCGTAAAAAATTCCAGTGCGTAAACCCTATTTATAGAAAATACATCACATTAGTCGGTTTGGAAATACATATGGTTTTGTCATAAATTGAGAACTGAAAGTGTTATCTGTTATTTATTCTTCCACTTGTAGTAACATTATGTAATGAGTCATCCGTCCACTTCAGGCCATTTTCTTTGCTTGTTCCGTACTGATACCACTATTGTAACACATTAACAAAAGTCTAACCATACGATTGAATATGTCGTATTTACTTTACGAACTATACCGCATCAGAATAAGGTTTGTATTATAATAATATTTCTACTCGACCTTGATTCCTTTTATTCCATTTCCATAAAACGTTAGGCAAAAGAAACTAAATTATTATTAAAAAATGCATGCTTGTTTTTGTTACGTTAAACCCTAATGGAATATGAGCAATTTTAAACGGGTATTCATATCCTGTATAGGGAAAAAGAACTCCGAAATGATTAATGATAAGCTATACACCCAATATGATCTTGGGTATGCTATGATACGTAAGGATTCTAAATTACAATTAATAAATAGCTATATGCATATACAGTTTTCCAATGAACGTTGTTTTGTAACTTTAAATCTCCAATGAAAACAAGCTTTCATAAATACTAATAAACGTATAGAAAGTAAAATAATATCTATCATTTACAAAGCAACTTAAAATTAGTTATATATAAGTGAGGGAGATGGCGATGGCAAGCGCGAGGAAGAGGGTAAAAGAAAAGAGAGAGAGTGAGTGAGGGAGGGGAGACGCACAAAAGTATATTTATTAGTGTAAAAATATTTTTTTTTATGTGAAGTTACTATAACTCAGAGTGGTTTTTGTGCACGTACGTAATTTACTGCTCCTACTTATGTGTTATGGTGAATCTTTTGCAAAATCACTTAAATAAAATATTGAAGTTATGAGTATATCTAGTAAGTGATATTCAGTAAGTAGGCGGCTGCATGAACGATGATTGCCGGAGCTCCGTCTAGTTGGAGAGGGCGAGCAATAGGGCGAGGAAGGGCAGAGGGAGAGGTCGAAGGAGAAAGAGACAGTAATGGATTAAGAGGGCAAGGGAGGGAGAGGGCGAAGGAGAAAGCCATAGAGAGATCGAGGAAAAGAGAGAGAGAAAGAGATGAAAAAGGAGGAGATGGCGTGGGCGATGGAGAGGACGGCTTAGAGGGCGAGGAGCAAGCGAAGGAGAAGGTTCCAAAATAAGCTATCAATATTTTAGTTATTATGACATGACCTATGATGAAAGTCCTTTATTTAATTTGTTACTACAATATATGTTATAAATGTTCTCGATTACACACTATCACATAAGTCCAAACATATCTTGTTAATACTATCCTAGGTCTGTCCCAAATTCCTCCCTCACTTTGCATGTTAAGTTTAACGTACAGATATAGGGGCTAAAACCATTGTAACTACATAGAAAAACTAATTCAATTGAATTTGAGGTTCGTTTATTCAAAATAACCTATGTTCATTGATATTTATGACATTTTAATTAAATAAATTTATTCATACCCCGTTATATGTATTTGAAAACCCATAATTTGAGGGGTTACATAACACAATGTACAGGTAAAATTAATTTATGAATTTTCTTTAAAATGTATTTAACTAGGATTTTAAGCATATCCGTGTGTAATAGAGGAAAGTCTAATAATTCATTATTAAAAACTGAGATTATTTTTCTACTTCCTTTAATTTAGGCACTGTAATAAACAGGGGTTTTTAAGTATTACGTGAAGATAAAACTACATAAGATAAGTCCTTAAATTGCAAGATCAGCAGACTTTTAGAGAATTTAAATTATAATAGGAGCGCACAGACTTTTCAACAGCGATCAGTGAGTGCATTAACTGATTCAACACAGATTATTCAAGTGTGAAATTACGTTTCGAAACCAGGAATAATTGGACCAAAATGCTGTTGACTCAGAAAGTTTATAACATTTATGTTGAGTATAAAATGTATTCAGAATTTAACGGAGTTAAATTACTTGTTATCTCACCTGCATGATGTTTTGATAATTTAAAAAAATAATTATTCATTATACATTTAGTTTAAGACCACAATTATTTAAAATATTTCTAAATCGAACCTCGTATGTCAGTTAAGAAGTTTTTAATTCTTAAAATATGTTACTTAAATTGCTTAAAATAGTTTATAGTGTACTAATAGTGTAATTGTCATTAAAGTGAAACAAACTTAAATATTTATGTAAATAATGTCCATGATGTGTGTCGGTGTATTTAATTAAATTACATACATCATTCATTTCAGTTTTTATATTAACGAATTTACCTTATTTTCCAAAATATCTTTTGATGATGTATTCTGTCTCATTTTCAATCTCCTAGATGTTTCTTATAAGTTATAAAATTTAATATAACTGTTATTATTTGTTTATAGAGGCTTATGTGTTTTATTCATGGTTGGGACTGTCTGAAAGCCTCAATTTAAATCTTATCCTTATCTGGAACTTTAGCCTAAGATGCGCCTGACGTACTTGCCTTATTAAGTAAGCTAATATTATTTCCAATGTTATTAATTACTGTTATAAAACAATTGAAATTTGATAGTAAATTAATGCTTAATTATTTACACGATTTATTTCCATCACATTTTATAGTAAAAAAATATTATAGTTAATTATCATGGATTTGTTACTATATTTAAATTTAAATTTTTTTCAATAATGTTTATCTTTTTCAAATACTGCACGCATGTAAATGTTTTGGAAGTAAACAATGATTCAATTCAATTTGTAAGGTTTTCTGAGAGTGCAACTTATTTTGAAACATAAATTATCATGCTATTAATCCTTGGATTAGTTGTTTTGATGTTAGTATACAGTAAAACTGGTTATTATATTAGTTACTATATTTAAAATTAAAACATAGAGGAACAATGATAGTACGAAATAAAAAATTATGAGACTAGTCCGAATTAATGATTAATAGTTTATTTGCTACAGTGAACTCTAGTAGTAATAATAACTATAAAACTGGGATTACAATTAATATCATTTAGCCGCAACCAAAAACGGAGGTGGATGTAGACATAACACAGCTGAATTATATTTACCTGGAGACGAAGTCGTCGATGCCATATTCCGACAGCGGCCTCCCTTTATGGTGGGACCTGCATCGGCAATATCCAGTGGAAATGTGCCTAGCCCTAATACTAACTCAGCAAATAACCAACTCAATCAGGATTTATAACTGATTCTAAGTACATTAAGCTCACGGATGATACAAATGTAGTTGAAATCTCTTTATTTCTTAAAATAACTTTAAAATTATAATATCACATATAATACACATCTCACCTGCTTACATTCCTTATTTTCCTGTCACTTATGCTGCATTTAAATTCATGATTTTTAATTAAAGTTAATTATTTTTAATATTGAAGAAATAGAAAACGTTAAAAAAACGTAATAGTAGATGATATAAATATGTTAGATAATAATATAAGTTGCTTATTATTGGTATTATTCTCTCAGTACAATTTCTTAATTGTAACTAAATAGAATCAAGGAGCATAATATCTTGATTGACGCTTTTATATGTTTTAATACTTCAGCTAAACAGTTAAAAAAACTCACGCCTTGAGAAAGGCAGAATGGAGGAATACTATGAGAAACATCACATGAGACCCAGCTCGTGGGAAACATATGGCCTCGCTACCTACAGTTACATAGCAGCCTGCACACGTTTTTCTTGTGGCTTTTAATTATAAAATTATTTTATTAATTTTAATAGTTATCTATAAAACATACAAATTTAAAATTTTCATTAGGTTTTCTTTGAATTTCATGAGCCAGAGTTTTCAAGAATGTTAGTGGTCATAAGGTCAGATTGTATTCATTCCATGTATCTATTCAAGATTAAAGTAAATAAATGAATGGAAAATTATTGTAATAGCAATAATTCGATGGTATCTAACACTCGTCATACTCTATTCTGAATTCAACAAGCAATCACCTAAACATGAAGGTACACATTCGCGGTAAAACAAAGCACCCAATAAATGTGAGTGTCTTGGTCTGACAATAAAGATTTAGAGATTTTCCGCACAAAACAAACAAGAAACCAAGAGCAACTCAGACTAATTGCCGGCTGGTCGAAATCCTCTTCAATCAAGCGAAAGATACTTACTGTTTGCTTTGATGCACTACAATTATTTCTGGCTGTTTCAGGGTTCATATAAGAAAAAGTTTATTTACAGCATTAGTAACAGAATTCTTAATTTTTATTCCCATACTGAAAATTATTTATGAGTTATTATTTATTGGATATCTCGATCGTATTCCCCAGTGCATTATACGATAAAGGCTGTATTATGAGGGGAAGGAAACAACGGATGTTTTCTCGGATCGGTTGCAGAGAGACCTTGATCCCCACTAAATATTTTAAAGTGTGATAAAAGTGTAAAATACGGTACAATGTATTTTTTTCATACTACCTTGCTATGATCTTACTAGGATCGCTCTCAATTATTGATTGCGTGGGCGAAGCCTTTGATGAGGGTGGTTGATTAAGTGAATTGGGTCTGAATATCACTGAAATTATAAAAGGCTTTACATTTGCGAAACCTGTGATCAATCAATAAAACAGGAAATTTATATAAACCCTTAAGAAACTTAATATTACTATTAAAACAAATTGGTATACCTATGGTATTTTAGTACGGTTCTTATCACATGTACCAGCTGTATCAAAGCCAATTCAAAATTGTTTGTATACAAAAATATTTGATAACATATTGCGATAGGGAAATTGAGTTTAGATATATAGTAGAGCAACTGTATCTTACTTTTCGATTCACCTGATGTGGGCGTTGATTTTATTGATTGGAAAGTAGTAAGAAAACACTTTTAATATTACATATTTAATCTCACAATCATTTCACCCTACGTGAATACGTCTTGGACGAGTAATTATTAAAGGTGTCTGTTACGCACTGGTTTTGTCATCGCTGAAATTGTGTATTGGCCTGACAAACTCGTAAATGCTACGCTGAGTGTCCTCGGAAAGTGGGAAACAATATCCATTTATCCAGCCAATATATAGCGTTGTGGGAAGGCGTTATTGTTTCCCCTCTTTATTGCTTTTACTGGGGAGTATTTATGTCCATTTTGTGACCTACACCATCATGAACTATTCCCTCGTATACCTATTCCTGATGATATTCCACAAATAAAACTTATTCATCGTAGAGCGTCAATTATTTTGTCAATATTAATTAATTTTGATCCATTTACAAATTAATCTAAAGTGCATATTCATAATATATCAAAATAAAACAAACTAAACAGTCTTACGAATTCCTATTTAATATATTGCGAAAATAAAATGGATTTTAATCCTCTAAAATCAGTTACAATTTTTAAAATTCCACATTTTAAGTGGGCAGAAAAAGGTACATTAAATAAGCCGCAAATCTCAATAAATATGTTGTCAAAAATGAACATTACAGATTGTATAAATGTCATTATGTATATATGTATATGTATATAATTATATGTATGTTAAAAGAATTCATCTCAAATAGAGGAATTTTATTAATACAATCAATTAAAAGCGCAAATGTAATACATTTATACTAAACCCCTCCTAATAAGTAGAAGCACCCAACCATCAGCAGGGGACGCTGATCAATTATCAAAAACCCCTAAATTGATCACATTGCCTCTACGGCTGTATTACTTGTAGTTATAATTAACCGAGAATTGATATGGCTATATAATATACAACAATCCAACAATTTAGGGTTGTCCCCTAAGGTTGTTGTAATTATGTAACTGCTTGCAATAGACTTGTAATTAGTTCTTCGTTTACCTTGAAGAAATAAGTTACAGGTTAGAAACCCTGTGCTGCCTCGTATAGTCTTAGATTTTATCTACTTATGTAAACAGAAGACTTGGAATAGACTGGTAAGGAGAAATGGGAAACTATTAAATATTTCTGTCTTCTCCCGGTTTCCTTTACTAGAATCAAGTGTGTAACGTGTGTTGATGAAGCAGATACTTTAAAGGATTTCAATAATATTTGGAATGTTATTGCACATTTTATATTTTAATCTATAGAGATAAGTACCAATTCCTTCATTATTGAGTTATAAATTAAAAAAATTGTGAGCATGAAAGAAAGTAATCTGGTTATTTCGCTAAGTTAAAAAAAAAACAATACTGTAGAATAATCATTAAGAACCATTCTACCCAGTGTATAATAACTACTAAGTATACACAATGACTTTCCCTTAATGGCAGCAGTTAGGAGGAGGAGATCATTACTTTTACCAAGTGTGTTAGATCTTTTTAAATGTCACGTAAAATGCCTCTATAAACTACAGTCAGACTAGACTTCTAAACTTCTCAAATACACTTTTCTTGTCTTTACCTCACCGATACTCCTTT
This sequence comes from Homalodisca vitripennis, assembly GCF_021130785.1. Taxonomy (NCBI): domain Eukaryota; kingdom Metazoa; phylum Arthropoda; class Insecta; order Hemiptera; family Cicadellidae; genus Homalodisca; species Homalodisca vitripennis. The sequence goes on from NC_060209.1 coordinate 159,238,609, forward strand.
TTATCACTCATTGTGTACCAGTAAGTACTGTAAGTTTCACTTTTTTTAAATCATAACACTTCATGATATAAAAAAAACTAATTAAACTTTGTAGAATCTTGGAGCATTGGAAAAACTAGTTATTGTAGTATCACTAGATAAATAAATACGACGTTTTCCAATATACAATTTTTTTTTTTTTTTTTTTAATTATTTATAAAAAAAAAAAAAAATTATATATTGGAAAACGTCGTATTTATTTATCTAGTGATACTACAATAATTAAACTTTGTTTTCTTTTCTTGGGATTCCCTATCAGAATCAATGGCAATAATGTTTGATTTAAAATAAAACTGTTTTCTTCCATTACATAATAAATACAATATAATTGGTAGTTTCTTTAAAAAATCAAAATGTCAAAGTAAAATTTTAACTATAAATATATGTTTAATATAATTTATACATTGAAATAAAGTGAATGTCACATTTCAATATGAGTTAATATAGTAACGAATAAAAATTTTATAAAATATAAACATGACACTTTTTCTTACGGTTGCTACTTGCATTAAAACAAAATACGAAATATCTACGAAAAAGACTACAAATAATAGCTACTCTCAGTTACCTATCGTTAGCCGAAACGTACTATACTTATGCTATTTACATACTAGGATAGAAGGCAGCTCGTTTAATATTTAAGGTGGAGGAAAGCTATTCAAAACTATAAATAATAAAATCTGGCAGATAATTACTCAACTTATAATTCAGTCGGATCGGAGGAGTAGCAATTCACAAAACTACTGTAATACGCTGCGGCAAAGAGCTACTTTGCTTCTCTGTGATCGAATTAGTGGAGTACCATCCAATACAATAAAAATAATACGCTGTGGCAGAGGATGACCCTGATTCTCAGTAATCGAACTCGTAGAGTAAGAAATCGAGTAATCGAGTAGAGAGCAAGAAATAATGTGCTGTGCCAAATGACTACTCTCCTTATCTGTAGTTTATCTAGCGGACTATGCTTAATAAACAGTAACTTTGAACTTCTAGGTTGCTAACTTATTTGAATCTCTTCAGACGAATATGACTGAGATATTTAAGCAATAATGTGCTGTGCCAAATGACTACTCTCCTTATCTGTAGTTTATCTAGCGGACTATGCTTAATAAACAGTAACTTTGAACTTCTAGGTTGCTAACTTATTTGAATCTCTTCAGACGAATATGACTGAGATATTTAAGCAATAATGTGCTGTGCCAAATGACTACTCTCCTTATCTGTAGTTTATCTAGCGGACTATGCTTAATAAACAGTAACTTTGAACTTCTAGGTTGCTAACTTATTTGAATCTCTTAAGACGAATATGACTGAGATATTTAAGCAATAAAGTCTGTGACAGAGTCTGATTTCAGATGCTGGACTAAGAGGAAGGGAACTGGAGCTAATCACAACATTATCATTGAATCAACCCTTTCCAACACACGTACGTTACATGTAGAAAACTCAAAGGCTCCACCGTGTCTAGAGATCGTGCCTAAAGCATCGTTAAGCAATCAATTGCACCTCTGATTAAAACAGAAGAATACCTCTTCCCCTAGATTTCAATAAATTTTTTATAGTCTGAGTGTCTTCTATCTATCGAAACTACCTTGTTTGCATGTCTTCAGTTTTTACGTACAGAATACATACTGTACGTATATATTTATTTAAATATCAATTTTATGTTCTATTGGAAAACTATAATTCATTAAATTGTTCGTATTAAGACAAACTTATCCCTTTAACTACTAATACCTATTCTACTAATACTTTATAAAATGTTATAGTCGGAATAGCATAAATGTTAAATATGCCGATTTAATATGCATATAATTGAAATGATATAATGAAAATAAATAACTTCAGTTTAACTTTCAAAGTCTCAAATTAAATAAAAGTAACAATTAAATACCTTGATACAAAATGCCAAATTATACCAAATAAAATTATTTATAATAAAAATTAGACAGGCCTGCGTAGATCTTGAAGTTAAAAATGCACAAAATGTAAAGTAAAAAATAAAGTGATATAACTTTGTAATAGTACACTAGTTAAAAAAACGTGGTCGTAAATTAAATCCTATCGTCTTACATGTACTTTACTTTCATTATATTATCAATTTTAAAGGAATATACTTTTCTAAATTACAACTTCTTTAATTATTACAAAATCTCCCTTTAGAAGTATAAATGAATTTAGACATTTAACATAAATTTTAATTTAGCAACTGAGCAGGTGCTTATGTATAATTCTTTGAAACACATCTAAAATAAACTGATACAGGATCAGTAACGTCGAAATGTGTAAGTACCGTCCACCTCTCCTTCTAAAGCCAATAACCTGATGTACATTCTCTTAGTGCGTATAATGAAGTCAGAGGAGAAGTTAAAAATACGGTAAGGTGAATATTACACATTAAAATTTTATTTCCTTAACTTAAATACTATCTAAGTTGTATGCACAACTAATTTTGAGACGTTATTTTAATCCTCCTTATTTTGGCCATAACCTTCACATATAATGTTTTTACAATTTCCAAATATTTATTAGGAGTTAACAAATGTATTATGAATATAACTACCGTAGTCAGTTATTAATTTTGATCCACAATACTGTCATGTTCAACATGGTACCTACAATAAACCATTATACTTGATATGTACCAGCAGTTATTTTACGAACTCAACAGAGGTAGGTTGCGTATTTTTTATTTCTTAAGACGTTTTTAAACCATTAGCAGAGAGCTAATACAGGTTCTATAAAAATACCCGTAGGCACCAGCAGCAAATGATGGTTAAAAAACGTGTTAAGAAATAATAAATACGCAACCTACCTCTGTTGAGTTCGAAAAATAACTGCTGGTACATATCAAGTATAATGGTTTATTGTAGGTACCATGTTGAACATGGTACCAGGCCACAGGGCTCGAGGTCTGGTACCTTGGGGAAGCGATTCTAACTGCTGTAATTGATTACACTGGGTAGTAGCCTGGACTACATATATATATATATATATATATATATATATATATATATATATATATATACATATATATATTTTATTTATGTCATTTTTTTTATTTATTTACTTTTGTAAATGTTGTTGCTGTGTTGTTATTTTATATTAAACCTTTTTGAAAACGGCAAAGCCGAAATATTAAAGGAACTTTATATCAAGAAGTCTAATAATTGATATAATAGAGCAATTCTGCTTTTATACACACCCGAAGTGAAAATATATATATATATATATATATATATATATATATATATATATATATATATGTCTGATTAGTGCCCCTAATAACCTATAAAAAGTTTATTATTTGGTTGTTGTATAGTTTCTTTAAGTACGACCACAGCCAATTTTGATCATCCACGAACTGTGGCGATTTTTATTTAGATGATATCTAATGTTTAACACACACTATGACTTTTTATATGTGGCTTGCAGCTATTGTGTTTATGCACAAACATTTTATGATACTATAGTCACAGCATTCACTAACACATTTTGAGTATATTGTTCCATTATAAGACATGCGGTTTTTTGTGCTCCTATATTTTTATCTAATGTACGTCACAAGAGTTCAGAGTGGTCATTAAATAAATGTTCTTATTGAAAGTGACATAAATTAGGCACGCTCTTTACATATCGCTGCTGTCGGTGTTAATTCCAAAATTACCAAACCTATTTGCCTACTGGTTAGCTGTCCGTCCAGTGCTGTTTTCCCAGACTCCGTTGCGCCTTCCATTTGGTATTCGAAAAATGCCGTCTATTAATGAATGCTAAATTAATAATTTCATTTCATTTCACGTGTTTTAATCAATAAATATACAATTATAATATATTATAAGTAAGTGTACAAGTAATTCGTAAATTATACTATCTGCGGATTGGTTAAAAAGAAACTCTCTGTAGTCATTCCATCATCTGATATAACAGCAGAACACTAAGTGTTAAGCCTGGCTGCGGGTGGTCTGAATACGGCTGATAATAGAATCTGGCTTGACAGCAAAGCCTCAGAGGCTAGGTTGCTTCTTTGTAACGTTTCGTAAATAATCTCTAAATTACGTGTGTATTTTCTTGTATTATGTTTCATTCTTCAGTATGCATTACTAATGCACACAACTTACAAAAAAGCTTATAGAAAATGCAAATACATTAAGTAGTAACTTCAAATTGTGTTTTTTTTTATTCCAATAAGTGAATTCATAACCACCAAAAGGCGTTTTCATTTAAACTCTTGTTCAGACAATTGCTTGCCATTATTCTCAATCAGTGTAATATGTACCACGCATGTATGTACAAGATACATTTTCTAGTACCCTTGTAGTTAATAGTAATAAATTATGCAAAAATATCAGTTTGCAATCCAAGGAATATACTTCCAGACATACTCTATGAGAGCATCGTAAGAAACCGATGTCAAATAAAACGCATCTGAGGCCCCACTCTGCATTTCCTTCACTCATAAAGTATTCAATTACTTCTTGCTCTTTTTAATAATTATAACTAATATATATATATATTTTTACGACTGAAGTGACTCCTAATATTAACAAGGTCATTTAAAAGGAATTTCTATAACGACAGTACGTATTGTAGTCGTTTCAACATCACTGTTAAATAATTATTTTACTATTAAGCATTCCCTACATCCAATTGATACTTATATCTGTATATCCTAATAATACAGTGACTTTGTTTGTTTTGCTTTCACGCTAAACTGTTTAATATTGATTCCACTGAAATGTGACATGGACATTATTAGAGTAGCCTACCTTATATAAATGTGGGTCTATATTTATTTCAAACATCCCTTCGGACTACTCCCCACTAATCTCTAAAATAGTGAAAAATCCCATCATGGTCTGTAAAGTTTGCGAAATATTATATGTAAGAGCCTGTTCAATTTAATCATTTTTTCTGTGTAAACATTTTCTTGTTCACATCATGGAAGCTTAGGGTGAGCATGATAATAACAACACTGTGCATAGAATAGGAAAATATCCGGATAAGCAAATTAAACATTTTTACTGTACTTTCAACTTTACATTTTAGCAAGCTTAAAGTATTAGATATAAAAGCCAAAGTCCCTACATAACTGTAGCTAAACATTAAGAATATTATTAGATCCATTTTTTTCTTTTTACAGAAATATTGTCAGGTCGGTGCATGTAAATTTACAATGTATATACATATACATATCTACATGTATTTCTGTCTCAGTACACGTCTTGTCCGCCAGTAAAGATATTTTAAACAATAAAATAAATACATTTAATAACTGTGAATTATTTTGAAACAAAGTGAGCAAGCCATTTGGGTTATTTTTACTTGTTTCTATTTAGAAATATGAAAGCCGTGTAATTTGTAAGGTCTTGAGAGAAATTAGCTTACTTAAGAAAGAAACAGGCTTCCACTGAACAATGTGAGATAATAATTACCGTCTCTGTCATGTGGGGGAGTGTTCAAAGTTTACAGCAATAAACGAGACACATCTTTGAGATCAGCGTTATAACAATAACAACAAAGGAGGATGTGCGGAATGGGGTAAGGCGCCGAAAGTGGATGTTCTGGATGACCACATTAAAGCAGCACAGAGTATCCTTCTTCAACAGGTAATGAGATCCGTCCCTGTTCGTGCAACTCAGGTACAGGGTGCATAATAACGCGTCAATCAGTAAGTCCAGAAAAATTTCCCTTTATTTTATATAAGCTACGTGTTTGTTTATCTAAACAGTTTAGTCAGTGTTTTTTTTTTTATTTAGACTTCTAAAAAATGACTCAATGATAATAACTTGAAATTCCATAACATAAGTCCCAGCGTTGTAAAGACTGAATTGGCCAACAGACTAAGCGAAAATTTATACCTAAGTATAGATGCAACGTACATAGTTTTATATGATAGAACAACCACTAATTTAATATTAAGTGGTTTGATTTAATTACCCATTCGTATTTATTTTCGTTTCCTGTATGTAAATATTCAGATACGTCATTATGGATTTAAAATACATTTCAAATAACTACTAGAATGAGATTATCAGCTGGTTTTCACCAGTAAACATTACATGATCATGCCGCAACGTACCATTGAAACCTGATTGTAGTTTTTTTTATAAATCCAGAACTGTAGTCACATCAGTAAAGAGGCATTAAACCGAACGAGTAAGAAATAAAGTAAGAAATATAACATATTCTCGAATACAAAATATTTGTTGAGTAGTTATGAGTCAAGCCAATGGCATAGTGTGTGTTTGTGTGTGTGACTGGAGGCATTGGCACTATAAATTTTTATTTTAATAAAAGCAAAACTAGTCTTTTTTATCAGAGATAACATTTTACTGTCACAAGCAAAATGTTTTTTGTTTGCACAGCTTTATGGATTGTGATTTTATTAATAAAAGAGTGTCCTAACAGGTATATTTCTCAGGTTCTATTTGGACTCTAAACATTCAATTATTTGCTTGATTCCATGTATGATGAAGAATTCTCTATATTCTCTAGGTTAAAGGCCTTATTAATCACGGATAGTGCACAATGTTGTAGGCCTGATGGGAAGTTGATACACTTGATTTATTAGTCAACATTTTGTTTGGAGTATGATTATCATATCTATGACAATGCAAAATTCTAGGTTTTCCCTATTAATGACTTCATGTATTTACTTGATGTTAGAGAGGTTTCACATGTTGTGATAAAAGAGATGTTTTAATATTAAGGTAATACCAATCCTAAAAGTGTTAAACATGTTTAATCAAGGCAGTCCAGTTGGCAGTCAGTTTTTAAGTCGTACTGCATAATTAATGTTAATATAGTTTACAGTTTTGAATTAAAGTTTTAAGTAATTTTATTACTAACACTAAAAAAGAAAAGCTATAGAAGGAAGGGGCACCACAAATCCTAATGATACCAGATCATAAAGTAAATTAATTACAGGTGAGTCCGATAACTACATCCAAAAATGTTACATATGGCTTACTATAGTGGTAATTATAATTTTCACAAAAAAAATTCAAAACAACAATAATAAAAATTATGTATATTATAAGCAATAATAAGGTAAATGAGGCTTGTGTAGTCCCAAAAAGATCCTCCACTATATATGGAAATGTCTGAGTCCATCATATGAATCCACTAGTTATTCTTGTTTATTCACTATGTAACAATCTTACTTCTGAATTGTCGGCTATATCAAACCGATTATAATATAATCTATAACTGTTTTTAAAACAATGCTGCACATATACAAAAAAATACTTGTAATTAATATGCAAATAATTACCTAGCATAACATAAATAGTGTCTTAATAATGTTTAAAATGCAAAAATGTGTCAAGTTATTTGGATGGTTTGTACTCAATAGCACATAAAATTGCAAGATTAAGATAAAATTTGGCACTTACCTTACTTATACATGGAATTTAAATATATTCCTATATTTATTCTAGAGTACCACTCTCTGATTTCACCATTTAAAGAAAGTTTATTTTATGTAAAGTTAGGCAAAATATTTGACAAGTGGTCGTCACAGAACGCATCGTGCAATGCAGTCTCCCATGTTTTTACATTTCCATAAAAGATATCAGTTGCTATGGCATGATTCAAATAGTAATGACAAATAGTATTATTTAAGATTTATTCTAAATGGCTGTAATGAAGATATCAAACCAGTAAATTAGATGGTACAAGGTAAACCTTATGATTGTGTCTTTTCTGAAACCAAAATACGTGGAATGTTTGCTATTTGGAAATGAGTTACGCACTGCAAAACTATTTATGCCCTTAATGGATTAAGATCTTACTACATATTTCTACCTTGCTATAGTTAGAGCCACAGTCTGTGTGACCAGACATATAGCTTCAGTTATTTCCACTTTAAAAACAAATAATGTGTAAAATTATTGTTAATTATTTAAAATATATAAATTAGTTAACTTAAAGTGGACAGATCAGACTCGATTCTCACGCACAGGTTACAACCCATTCGAGGATCTTTTTCCATACTTAGTTACTACGAATGTTTAATGTGTCTTTTATGGCTGGAAATAAATGTGTTTTCTTTCTTTCATTTAATTCAATTTCGACTTTCTAAATAATTAACAAAGTTATAGGAAATATTAACAAATATATACAATGTTATAGGAATGAATTTACAAGTCATTAACTGGAATCGATATGAGTTTTTCTTTTTTATTGTAGATCGCAATATTTACAATAGCTTAATGAACATAATCGGAGAGATTGAGCACTAAACTAACTAAACTAAAACTTAATTCGATGATTATCATTTGGAGAAATAAATTGTACCGTTAGTTAGTTAGATTTTATATAATGTAACATTTCACAACCTAGTCAGCCAGTACAATTTAAGATTATTTTTTTATCCAATGTTCCGGAACTAAATTATCGGCGAAGTAACTGCCTAATTGGCACGCGTATGAATATTTTATTCTTACCCTTTGTAGCAGCCCAACTACGTGACCGATTTGACCTAGCGCGCCTTGTCCGTAAGTAAAATTTATCTTTTCGTATTATTAAATTAGCCCTTTGATGCCAAACATATAAAAATGAATGTGATGTAAAGTAAAGTTGTAAATAGTAAAGTAACTACCCTTGAAGATCTTTTATTTGCTTGATTGAAATAGATACAAGTTGTGGCGTCGTCCTTCTGACGAGCACATGGTCGTCATAAGTTTTTGTCTCATTAAATGGCTAATACCGTCGCGAATTTGTTTTAGGCGAGTTCACGTATTATTTGAGTAGATGGCTACCACTTTCATAACTTCTACTCCTCTTCTAGTAATTACCGACTAGAAATAACCCTTCTTAGACTACAGCTTCAATGTCTCGTGCCAAGACGCCGACGCCCGGGTTGTGAGTCTACATATTGCGAAGGGAAGTAAAATCTTAAAGTTTTATAAAGTAAAATATCGTAGGCATAATTCCATAGAACATTGGATATTTTAGGCCCACCTATCAGATGTACATTTTTAGTTCTTGTAATCTAATTGGCAGCAACGTGGCAAGGCATACATTTAATTTACCAACTAAAAGTGGTGCTTGTAAGTTTCGTTAATTGAATTGAACTTATAAGTAAACTTTGCAATTCGAGTATTTATTACTACGACCTCAGAAGTCACCACCCCCATGTGTTATCGCCATTCGGTACAAAATTACGGCAGTGACCATAGAAAATTGAACTGCAAACAATACACCAGATACTAAATTCAACTTTTGAGGCAGAAAATCGTAAAGGGAATAATGAGGCCGGTTTTCGCTGATGAAAAATAAGATATTTTTTACATTTACAAATATTGATACATTTCCTAGACTGGAACTTGGAAACAGTATGATATTTGGAACACGGATTGACAAGCAAAAGCGTATGCTTTACGGTATTAGTTTTCCAGATTTTCGTACTTTCAAAGAATTAATACCGTAGGAACAAACCAAAGCAGCGAGCCAGATGACACGCGAAGTAAACATGCTCACCTTTTGGGGAATTGAAAAAATTGTAAATATTATTAATAAATCGGATCGGTTTGAAAACTTCATACATTTCTGTGTATACCTGCATTCGGGTTTTCCGTATATTATCTGGAAAACTATTTGACGTAGGCCCCTACTGTTAAGTGATGTAGCGCTCATGAGGCTCTTTGAAAGAGTTAGGTACAACCGAAAAATAGGATTTTTTTACTCATGACAAATGAAGTGAAATACAAGCGGTTAAGGAATACGCTTTCGGAATATATTACGCTTTTAAATCAACGAATTTATGTATAAACATTTTCGGTAGAGTGTATGATGATTAAAGTTGGCCAAAATATTTCAAGAAGAATTCTATAGGCAATGTCTCGATGCACTGCGAACCAGAAGACTTATATTACTTTTGACACCGGCTCTACAATGAAACTAATTCTATAACAAAAGCACTTTGATCATTATAAATCTGTTTGTAGTAATAATTTGAATGGTATTAAATTGTGAGTTTGGGATCATGATGAACATTAAATAATGATAATAATAACAACTATTGCTGCTTAAAATTAATACACAAATAATTTATAAATACATTTTTAGAATCCCGTATAATAGAATAAAATACGAAATTCCAGCTTTAAACTTCCTTTTAAGCCATATTTTATATTAAATAACTATAAACTTCAAAGACATGACTAGTTACTTTTCAGTGTCTTTGATCATGGAATGTTTGTCCTAGCTTTTAAGCAATAATTAAATAAAATATAAATATTATTCAATTGTTTTTATACGCAAAGAAAGATTATTAATATTTTTTTTAATATAAAATCTGTACAGCTATTTTCAAAGTTCTTATCCAAATTATTTAACGTTACTGCTACAGAATGCTACAAATATTTTCATACAATTATATTAAATTTGTATTTTCTGATATATAACTCAGTATGCATTTGAATTTTAAGTACAAGTTGTATTAGACCACTGTTTATAAAATATACAAAACTTGATGGAAACTTTACGGCTTTGCTTAACATTGCATATGGACTTAAAAACAGAACTATTTACTACTGGTTAGTACAAGGCGAGTCACGATGCTCGGTGTCTGGTTTACGCAAATCATATGAAATCAACACTTTATAAAATAATATTTATTTTTGGTACAAATCATGTGATATGGTATTTTTGCACTTTTTAAATTCTTTTAATCAAAATAAGATGGATGTGAATATTGAACATACCGTACACAATTTACGTATGCGAATCATGGTGGGATATATTCACTACTACTCTTTCGCCACCTCCTATTAGTATTGAGTTTACCTCTACTAGATCGATAAACGTTTAGACATATTGATTTATTTCCTAATTAAGTGAAAATATTGCAAGTTAAAGTACACAAAATACGTCTATAAAAACTTCTTTTTACATTTATTTCGTAAATCAAATACATAATGATGGTTTGATACTTTGGTGTTATATGAAGAAGATATCCGTATATGTTGGGTGACTTAAGGTAAAATGTTTCTATTACATGTTTGCAAGTCACTTATACAAAGTCTTGAAAGTAAAAAGTTTAATTTTTCTACAGCTCTTTGAGTATTGTACGTATGAAAAGAGCCTTAAAACATTAGTAATACCATAACACTTCCACTTATACTGAATATTTTAATAGTACTGCAGAACATTAGAAATTGCCTAAAAGAAAATTGCGGCAGGATTAGCTATTTATTGAGTTAACCTGTTGTCACGACGTTGTGTCGTCAGAAAGACGTAAACTCTACTTATATTAATTTCAATCAGGTAAATAAAACATCATCATAAGTAATTACTTTTATTATTTCAAATATATTTTGTAATACACTCAAAATAGATTTCTCTTATTAAAGGGCTAATTTGTAATACAAAACGTATAGCACCCAGACTGATTTTTTACCAAAACTTACTTTGTTTAAATTATTTGAATTACGTTCCTTAGTTAGGAGATAACATTTACTTTAAAATATTTTTAAATTTTATATACAGATTTTAACGGTATTATTATTAAATTAAATTAAGAAGTAACTAATTTTTAATTAGTGCAAGAAATGTTTTTTAACTTAGTGAAAATTATTGTTATTTATTTATTGATTATTTATACATTTTTTATTTAATTTTTGAGGAATTTTCTAAGAAGCATACAACTGACATGAGAGCCACGACTGTAAACTTATTCCGTAGAGAGGTCTCCGGTGTGCTTCTCTGAGCATCCCGTTGCCGATTTTTCAGAGAGTGCGTCATATAATACAATCTAGACGAAAGACATGTTCGTCTACTTACTCTGGAATAAATCTAAATAAATGTTTTTCAGCTTGTTTTGAGAAAGAATTCAACATTTTTATTGTGTATGAACCCTAATTTGATTTACTTTAAAATGATGCATAACTTTACAGTACTACTGGCTTATGTAACATTAAAAAGGCAAAACGAAGAAAAACACAATCCTCGTAAGATGGTTGTGTGTAAATGAACAATTTTTTATGTCTGTTTCGTTAGTTTGTTAAACACAACCCACTAATAATACAATAACATAATACCAATTTTGTTTTATTTTTATGCATGTATCACTCAAGGTAATAAAGTAGTGTACAACATAAACTACTGATAAAACAGCTTTATTTATTTTGAATTTATGAATTTGTATTATGTTTTAAATTAATATATATATATATTATTGAACATTGTTAAATCTCGTATAGAAATTCGTATAGCCAAATTTCTTATTACTATTCTGGAAACATACAACTAAAATTTGCAAAAAGTATATATAGTTAATATATTTTATAGTTTACAAGAGTGAAGCGTGGACGAGTAAACATTCCCTGACAAAAAGCTTTTATAAGCAATAAATGTTAGAAACACATAATTACTGAGCTATGTCAGAAATGAAATTCCAGGTACGTTTATGGCTCATACAATATATATCTTTATTAGTTAAATACATTACGTTAAACTCTATGGATTAATTTGTTACATTAAAAAGATGTGAAAATAACTCGATTTCAAAAATGTTCTTAGAAACTAAATGTTACTATTATTAGATGCAGGTTATTTAGATGGATTCATGTAATGTAGTAATATTTTATATTTCCACTGCATTAAAAAACCATAGAAATAGAAAATGTTATCCACTTGAGCCAATACTACAGGTACTATTATTTTTATTACAGTAAATGAGATTTAATACTAATTAAATTATTACAGATTTGTATCAATTGTTTGTTCATGACGCTATTTAGTTTATACGTAATTACTTGCTTTACCTATCTATAAGTTATATATTTAAAATAAACTAATCAATAGGTGTTCGAATTTATAGGAAATTTATATTCTATATGAGATTACCACACATTGGAAAAGTTGTAACATGATTACCATAATTTATAAAAAATACATCACATTAGACTGCTTGTAAATACATAACCTTTGTAGTCGAAATAGGGCTAAAAATTATTAATATGTAAAATGAGACTCTTTAAATTGTCTTAATTGTAAGAATAGAGTAAACAAAATATTATCTTGAGAGCGAAATTACACCAGAAAGTAATTGATGAAACAATTGAACAGACGTATCCCAAATAAAGGGAGTGGATAATTTTTCTTGTTAACATTATAATTGGATTGTCAACATGTCCCTTTTTGTCAAGTTGGGGGATAGTATAATTTATGTGTAGCAGTATTCTAAAAAAATAATAAAATATTGCTAGATATTTAGATATATTGTTAAAACATTGCAATGGGGGAAACATTATCCTTGAGTTTAACATATACGTTGTCCTCATTTATAATTCTTGCAACATATTTATCTTGTAAAATATAAGCAATTACTGCAATAGTCTGTATACCATAATGTTTTAAATGTAATCGAAAAAACGTATGGTAGGCCCACAACATTCATAACCTTGGCCTTAAACCGTTTGGAGACAAATCTATTTTAATATTCCAAATGTGACACACTATATTTGTTACAAAAAAATATAATAAAAAGAGAAGTTTCTTTATTGCATTTCATCCAGGTGCTGATGTTTTTATTTCATTCAGAAGAATATCATAAATTTCTAATACTTCACCACTTTTAAAACAGAAACAACAGTTAATTAAATAACATGTTGCTTTTAATGCGAATTGTGAGTTTAGCTCCAGTTCACTTTCCTCTTACGTGCAGCATCTGAATTAAGATGCTGTTTGAATTAACCTAGCATCTGAATTAAGATGCTGTTACAGACTTGACTCCAGAAATCTGAAGTCATGTTCGTCTAAAGCGATCCAAAAACAGTCGGCGACGAAGAACGCTTTGTTGCTTTTATCTGTCACTTTATTTTCATTTCAAAATGTTTGATGGTTCCTATATAATATAGTTTCATTTTCGTTTATGGATTGGCATTAATTTATTTAATTCACAATCCATTTTGGATATGTTTTCATTAATATAAAACCTTAAAACAAATGTAATTAACTTAAAAGTAATTTTCTTATATTATGCTTTATTTTACAAATAAATAATTTAAGAAAACTGGTGGTTCGATTCTCGGTACTCGATTCTGGTAAGTTGCAAACCTTTCTCAAACCTTATATTCTTCAAGTGTTTACTGTTCTTTGAAACTAATAGATATTTATAAGTACTTAAAAGTTATTCAATTGAATAACATTTGAATTATATATATATATATATACAGGGTGTACATAAAGTCCTGCACGGGTATAATATTTTCTGAACGATAACAGATAAATAATAAATAAACAAGATTTGGTACATCAATACTACACCTAAAAATCTACTTTTTGAAGGAACTATCAGTTTTCTGTAATATCATGGGGACGTCCCGAAAGGAGTCAGAAGGAAATCTTAAATAGGAGCATAGGTCAATATGGACATCATTTTAAAGGGCTTATCTAGCAGAGTTTAATGCCGCAAACCGCACTCAAAAAGATTGATCCAGTACAAAATGGCGGCTGTTCAAAGATTTTACTTGGTTACATTTTATTAGTAGCCATAACCCCAGTAAAGCAAAACTGCAACCAAACGAATACTGCAGCTAACTACTACATTATGCTTGTCAGTTGTACAGAAGTGAATTATGACATTAATTATCCTCAAGGGTTACAAATTTTGGTCCTAATATATTGATAACGGGGAAAACCTGATAACAGTAACAATTAGAGAAATCTCTTATCTTTTGGTCGCAGTTAGGACTTTCCTATTAGCCAGTCTATTCATAGTAGGCTATTCTAGTTTTCTTGTTTTAGTAGTGCTGTCCATCCATTTTATCAGTGCGCTTTAGTACAAAAGAGTTTGTCGTATTGCTTGTAGTTCTTCAACTACACTATGTCGCTTGACGAACGTGAACGTATAACACTTCTTATGATGGTTGGTTGGGGAAATAACAGACGATCACACGATGAAGCATGCCATTTATTTAATGACTACTTTCACGAGAGGCAGCCAATTTCTAGAACAACTGTAGGGAGAACTGTTCAACACTTTATGGAAACAGGAAGTGTTTCCGATCGTCATAGGTCGCTGAGATTTCTAATTGTTTACTGTTATCAGGTTTTTCCCCGTTATCAATATATTAGGACCAAATTTGTAACCCTTGAGGATAAGTAATGTCATAATTCACTTCTGTACAACTGACAAGCATAATGTAGTAGTTAGCTGCAATATTAGTTTGGTTGCAGTTTTGCTTTACTGGGGTTATGGCTACTAATAAAATGTAACCAAGTAAAATCTTTGAACAGCCGCCATTTTGTACTCGATCAATCTTTTTGAGTGAGGTTTGCGGCATTAAATTCTACTAGATAAGCCCTTTAAAATGATGTCCATATTGACCTATGCTCCTATTTAAGATTTCCTTCTGACTCCTTGCGGGACGTCCCCATAATATTACAGAAAACTGATAGTTCCTTCAAAAAGTAGATTTTTTAGGTGTAGTATTGATGTACCAAATCTTAATTATTTATCTGTTATCGTTCAGAAAATATTATACCCGTGCAGGACTTTATGTACACCCTGTATATAGTTATTCAAAATCCACTATATATAATACCAATGTAAAATCATAACACCACTTTTGGAAAGCTCAGCCAAGCAAACGATTTATTAATATACACGATCCTGACTCCTAATTCCAAACCATAATCTAGGTGACCCTAGTTAAAATAGAGCGTAAACATTCCTCATATTTAAAAAAAAATATTATCAGATCAAACCTAATTACTATAACACATAATTTTTTCGTGTGTGTTATTCCTTTTGTGTTAATGATTCTTCTTGAATTACATAATAAAATCTTTCCTAAGAAAAAAATACATCGTCAACAGTACTAATTTTTTGGAGGTAGAAATAAGGGAATATTGCCAGATTGTATATTGAAGTTGTTGTGAGTGAAGTTTTCCGCTTATTTCACTCGGTTTAGATCCTGGACTATTAAAGTTCAGTTTTGTGTTTTACATAAAAAACACCATTCATAGTCACAGTACGATTGTCAATGTTTGGCTGATAGTGTTGAACATATATCATATACACACTAAGAACTTGAGGAAACTATAATGGAAATTGTAGTCCACATACAGCTGTATCGTACTAAGAAACAAGCTTGCCCTACAACTTAAAATGTTATAGTTCATCCTTTCGCTTTACAAAACCTTTCAGCATTACATCTCTCAGGAAATTTTAGCTGGTAAACTTTTTGTGTGAAAACCAATGTAACTAATGTTTGATCTCCGGAGTTGAAGGTAAGATCCTGTCAGCGGCTGGCGGCGAAACGATGTCATTCCTCAAGGGATTGGTGAGTCATCCGTCTCGTACATTGCAGTTCGACACTTCTCACATAGACCCCCATTTAGCCTTACATGGCGTCAGATTGGGTTCTTGCTAATTAATGTGTTTTATTGAATTAATTTTAATAGTTATTAAACCACTATAGAATATATTGCGTAAACATTTCCTTTCAATTAACGCCAGCTTAAAGATTTAAATGGTAACTGATCTAATGATTTGAATGCTACGTCCCTATAACAAATTACGCTATGTCCATAAATTAAGGTTAACACAGTTATGATACAGTTACATTTACGTCCAATAAGTCCGATAAATACTATAAGGCTCGTAATTTAGTAACTTATTTAGTACTAATATTTTGGAACATAAATAAGATAATACTAAAACTACTATTTTTTAATTTAAGCTATATTAGGTGTTTAATATAACACATTATAAATTTTACCCTTATATTATTTACAGCATGTGCTCCACAATCAGACATGTTTCACACTATCCTGTAAAGAATATAAAAGAAATATGGACGCTAGAAAAGTCCTTTTTTAATTACGTTGTTACATGATTTGTTAATACTGTAGGACGGGAGGAATACTGTAGTAATTGGGAAGGGGAAGTTTAAATCACTTAAGACGTTCCCCAATACCTGCGTTCGTCGTTGTTGCCAAGAACTGCGGCTGCTTGGCTACTTGCCGACCTGTTTTGCCACACAAACTAATTTTAGATTTTGTAAGTGAATGTAGATGAACATAAAATGTATATTTATTAATTATATCTTAATATTAATATTTGAAACAAAGTAGTAAAATTTAAATAACTAAATAGAGAAATAATACGTTGGTGAAGTAAAGTTTAGAAAATGTATGAAAGAGCATTCATTTAACATACTTAAATAATGTATTTACCTTCTAAACGAATATGCTAAAATATATGTTCCTATAGATTCTATCCGTTACCAACATTATCACCCAACTTCTACCTAGAATGGGGTCCTCCGGACTGCTTCAAAGGAAGTCATCGGAGTCAAATTCTGATCATGTTATATTTTATGACATTTTCTAAGGTAGACAAGTACTTGCCTAATCACTGAAATCTAAAAGCTGCGTGAAAACTAAGTATTACTACTTAGAAAATTGACAAACTATACTTAAAACTAAGTTGAAAATAGTGATTAAAATAAATAAATATATGGTTGTACTGTCACAAAAATGTTTACACTAAACAGTCGATTACATTTAAAAAGGCTTTAGTCCATTGGAGCGTAGCCAGGAGAAATTTTAGCATTATGTATATATTCATAATACGAACCGTAAGAATGTCTATGTCAATCGGTTGAATAGTTTACGCGTGAAAGGAAAACAAAGAAACAAAGGCACATTAGCATTTTTAATAGGGGCTCAAGGGCTCACAGTCCTAGTTTGACTCCTTAAGTTGTAACTACGGAACGAATGGTTGATTGAACCATTTAATTTCTGGTCGATCAGTCCTTTCCTCCACTGTAAATATGCCGTCTCACAAAGAGATAGAAAATAATTTCAATTGCCTTATATAACGAACTTGCTACAGCGCGGTTCGTAGGTACAACACTCTCACAGAATAGTTGCACCGCTAACAAAGAAACTCATCGGTTTGCCCTATAACTTGTTCATAATCCTGAATACCATACACTTAGAAGCTGTTTTTGTAAAGTTCTCTGTAACCTAATCCAGTACATGGCCGATTCATTTTGTAGGAGGAACAGATAACAAAATATAAATAGGAGAGGAGGTAACAACAAAACTTAAAACACATTTATGAACTACTTTAAAAATAACTAGATAACGAGGTTCGCAGAGAATAGTTTAGTGGAGGGGAGCGAACACTTTAACCCCAGGTCTGGCAAATCGCCTCATGCACTACACTGTCACTACCAGAGTTATCCCTCGTGATTTGGGACATGGGCTAGGAATTACGAGTTTATCTCGATTAAATTAGTATTATACACTGTGAAATAGCCCTGATGTGTTATAATTTAATTTATGAGTTGCGAGTGCGCCGCATCTCGTGGCTTGTGATAATCTTAGTTTCGGCAAAAGTTTTAATTTTACGATGTAATATTTCTTGGAAGCCATGCTTCATGACACACTGACGTTTGTTTCCATTAAATTGAGCTTCTTATCAGTGTTTACTTAATATAGTTATGCTCACAAAACCAACTTACAATTATGATGTACAGTTATGTGTTGGGATAGTAAGCCAACATGTGTTATTTTGTAACATATTACATCACTTATTAGTGCAATTAGTTAGTTTACAAATTTATTTATTCTCATATTATCCATTTTCCATCGTGGTTATTTATAATATCTATGTAAATATATGCAATATCATTGATTTCTAACGTATGAAATCTAACGTATATATGAAGCTTCATGCGTAAGTTTAAGTCTATAGGTTAAGGTATTCGCAAAAGACAGTATTAAGTACAATAAGCATGATTAAGTCTAAAACTAACAAATAAAGACGTTTTATAGCAAAGGTTTTAATTTTATACTTAAAATTATAATTAGTAGGTTAAAATTTCGACTTTATGTATATATATATTATTTTTAGTAAATTACTGTACACATAAAATTACACATTACTCTCTGTACAAAATTTTGTTTCGTGTATGTTGAACCCCAGATACGTGAGAAGATTATGTGTCTTCACTTTTCTTAATAGAAACATATGGAGAATAGAATACACTTTAAAATGTACAAACATTACGGAGAGAAAGCGAGCTATGTTGATGTCCGTATTCGTAACAGCTTCAACTTCAATCAAACTTTGCCCAACTTCAAATTGATTTAAAGTTGCACCCACCTCTGAGTCGGGGAGCTCTGCCACGTTTGCTTCAACAGTTTCATGTTTACTCTACTAGCTAACATCAGAGTAGGATTTGAATAGGTTTGGTAATAATAATTTTAATAAATACTCCATAATGCAGAAATCGCAATATATAATTTTAATATTTAATTTTCTTCTAATTGTTATTTTGGCCATTATTGAAAAGAGCACATATAATTTAGTAAACACGATCAGTTTTTAAAGCAATAGGAGCACAAGTACCATTCAGATTTTGTAAAAAAAGATACATGAAGTTGCACCTAATACTATTGTCATAACAGGAGATTACTGAATATTATTACTCATCGGAAAATAGACAGTAAATTATTTTTAGTACTACCAACTAACGGTTTTACAGTATTTTAATCCAGTCTCATTAAGTGGCCATTTAGTTATAGTTTATGATTTTAAGATATGATTTCCTTATACTCTAGAACATTAATTCATAAGTGTAGAGGTTACTTTACTCTTTTATTATAGTTAATTATGACAGTACTAATATTATAAGGTTCATTTGTAAATATTACAGTTGAAAAAAGACAAAATTGTATATAACAACACATGAATGTATCAAATGTTAAAATAAAACCTAAGGATTAATAATAATAATAACATTTTGGCACAAAAGACGTGTATACGAAATAATACGAACATGAAATGTACTTAATAAAACAAAATAAACAGTTTTCCCATTAAGGTTGGTAACAAAAAAAAAATCTTTGAGGTCATATGTCAACTGTAGGGAGGTTGTTGTATTCGTAGAGTGTTCAAGAGCAACCTCTGAGTAACCACGCTTAAACGTTTGTAATTACATCTAAAAAGGTACAAGTTACAAGTTTCAATTACTTCTGTAGTGTAACATCAAGCGTATTGGAAAAAGGAAACTGTAACGGATAAAGAGTAACAGTAACGGAGACTATGGTAACCGTTACTCTTGGTACTTATGATTAACCGTTACAAAGTCTTCCGATCAGTAGTCACGGTACATCTCCAATAAACATTGCGGTAAATTAAAAAATTTTACCGAAGAAATACTGTTTCCAATCATTCCTTTGCATGACTATGAGTGTCGACATTGTCAGCCTTATGATAACGTCTCATTTCCCGCTGGTGGCTGTTACTTTCTGCAGTAGTAACAAATGAGACAGTTAATATAGTTTCTTTTGTATGAGGTTATATATGGAATATTACTTCTAGGATATTAAAGAGTGATATTACATTCCCTGCTTTTAACTTTTAGACATCACGAGACATTTTTTAATATTTTAAATAGAAACTATGTTATTCCTCCATCCATATACTTTTTCAGGGCTCCGTGGGTTAATTAATTATAAATGCAATGAAAATATATTTATGTATTGGTAACTGTCTCATGATCTTTATGATTTTATACCTCAAAGAAATCTAAAATTTTGTTGGTTACAGAATTTTTTTACATCCCTGAAATAATATGAACAGCTATTTGATTTTTTTTGGCAACTTCAATAAAACTTGTTCACTTATTCAGAAATATATATTTAATGAAGCATTAACATAGAGAAGGTGGGGGTGTTCCAATAGTTCCTTCCGGGCTTCTTTTATTGTGAAAGTGCCATTTTTCCATAAATATAACTTACTTCCCTTATCTACTCTGACAACTTTAAATTATTGATTAATAAAATACCGTGAATAAAAATTTTGCCACAAAATAAACAGTTATACATTGTTTACTTATGAATGCTAACTAAATTATAAAAGAAGCTGAAAACTAACAGCATAGAGGTATTGAGTTAGTATTTATCAAACCAAACTGTTTAAATATAGATTATATATATTTAAAAGCAACTTTCTACTCGAACATTTGCAAGTAATGAAAACTTGAGATTTTTAGAACAAACGTACATGAGCTTGATGACTCAGAAGTTAAGAGCAAATTTAAATTAATTTGAAATTGGGCAAAGTTTGATTTATGTTGCCATTGCCATTGCTGAGCCAAACATAAACCGTTCAATTTCCGTCATTATTCAAAAAAATTATTTGGCTTATTTAAAGCATTCTTCTTGTTTAGTTTACAACAAAATGGAAGATGCATTAAAAATTAATATACTTTGCAGGATACAAAGATACGATCACTATTTTACCTGAAAATGCCGAAATAATTCTTATAGTAAAAACATTTGTTATTGATTAAACAGTTTAAGACACTTTTATATATTATCTTGTGTTTATGTTGTTGTTTTAAATTAATTAATTTAAATAAGCTGACATTTTGTGCTACGTTGGTATAAAAAGCTCTAGTTTCTGTTCTTTTTTATCAAGACCTCTAAAATGAGGTGTCACCTAATTGGTCTTTACATTAAAAGATTTCGAGCCTCCCCAAAAACCCATTTTTTAGAAAATGGGCAAAGTTGTAACAGTGGCTAAAAAGTTCACTTCTATTTCCTAGAAAGGTGTCCCGCGTTCCACCTCTCCTTCATTATCCATCGACAAATAAACAGAATATTTCCATTCTTTTAACCCATACTGTATATCCAATATTATGCATTTTCGATAACCATTTATTTCGTACTTCACACTCTAGTAAAACAAAGATAAATTAGAAAAGAAAAATAATTCATTTAATGTTCTCTTAAAAGTTTCTAAACGGCTACAGTTTCTGAGAAAGCTTAGCGACAGTTATTAAGCCACTTCATCTTGTTACACCATTTGTACATAAAATAAACTTCTTACTTAAGCAATTGTCATTTCACTTGCGGCATTCTGAAGTAAATTTGTACAAGAGGAGTAAAATAATTTGTATAAAAAAAGTTTACGTATTGAGAAATCATAGGCTGAATTGGCTATTTTATTGTACAGATTATTCTTCATTATTTTGGCAGAAAATATCATGCAATGCTATGTTCTATTTATAAAGGTATTTCTAACATATTTTTTGAGATAATGGGGTAGGGCATGTAGTAGGAGAAATTAGAGAAATCATAATTCAGCATTATTATAAATATGAAGCAAAATATATTACTCGTTTTTGGATATAAAATATTCCGTGTGCTTTGGGCTCACTTTTGGACACATTGTAATTCCTTATTTAAATTAATGACGTACCTCTTAGTTTTTCAAAATTTTTTCCTGTTTTTCCTCTGGAACTGATTAGACTGTACACTTGAAAGCATTAAGTTGCAACTCTTACACTTGTTTACAAATATTAATTATTATTTCTGGAAATATAAAGTGAGACTTTCGTTGACAAAATCCAACGAGCGTAAAGTTCTTTTGGCTGCTAAGCCAACCACAGCTACTTTCGCTATAAAATATGTTTCGATTAGGTAAATGCACTGTTAATGCCTAAGATTTATATTTAAACCTAAGGTGTATTAACTCTATTATTTTATTTATCCATGAATCTTGAGGGTGATGTTGATTTAAAATTACTTCTACAAACAGATTTCTTAAATCATGTTTTCATATCACCATCACAGAAAAAATTGTTTCGAAATAATGAAACACATTCTTTTTCTATATTCCCAAATTTAATCTGCAAAAATAATGTAATATAAATTTACTTATAAAATTACAATTCAGTACGCCATCATGTGTTTTACTCTATATAGAAACACATGAATGTGGAAATGGAAACTGTCAAATAAGCCATGGGGTATTATATATTCTGATGTTGCCTGTTGATGTAAACCACACAGTGTTTGAGTACGTGTATTTTACAATGTAACCCAGACTCTTCATTTAAATTTAGTATATTTATATGTAACAAGGGAAACTGTCAAATAATACGCGGTTTATTGTAGATTCTGATGTTGCCTGTTGTAGTAAACAACACAGTGTTTGAGTGCGTGTATTTCGCAATATAAACCGGTCTCCTCATTTAAAATCGATATTTTTATAATGAAAAAGGTAAATTGAGGTAAGGTTGAAATAAATAGCGGGATATTGTGTATTCTGATGTTGTTTGCTCGTGTTAACCGCACAGTGTTTGAGTACGTGCATTTATTAATATAAACTAGTCTCCCCCTATACATTCAATATTATTAGATTGCAACAAGGAAATACCACAAAGAAGCTGCTGGAAATGTATATTTTATTCTATTTTTTTCGAAAGCATATATTTTATGCCAGATTGGGTTGAACTAGAATGTGCATCCCAAAGATACTCAAGAAGAGGGTAGCCTTAGTAGAGTATTAAATGTTCTCCAAATAATTTTTTCATACATTCATATTTTCAAAAACTAATACCGAAGAAACAGACAAAAGTAGTGAGCCAGTTGACCTAAAAATAGACATGCTTAACTCTTAGGGGATTAAAATAATCTTATATAATATTAGTGAATCGGAACAGTTTGAAAACTTCATAACTTTGTGTGTATGACTGCATAGGTTTGTCCAAATATTATCTAGAACCCGTTTGACGTACAGTGAGGTGATGTGGCGTCATTGCATATCTCTGGAAGAATAAGTTACAGCCGGAAGTATGGATTTTTCGCTATATCCATTATGCATAAAGTGGAATACAAGTGCCTAAGATATACGCTTTTTGACTGTGTTGAATTTCTCATTCTAATGTATCTATTTTTAAAAAGTGTTGGTATAAAATATGAGTAATAATGGGTTTCCATAGCAAGCCAAATATATTTCAAGAAGACTATTGTGTAAACAAGGGTTCGACGCTTTGCGAACCGTAAGACTTTCATATTAGTCATAACACTTTTTGCGTGAGTCTAAGAATTGTTTTTTTTTTATATTTATATAAAGTAAATGTTGGTTATATAATGATTTATGCATGGATACATCTTCCCACTAATTTGTTTTATTCATTAATATACTTTTATTTTTGTCATATTGCAAGACGACAATGTCCTGTGTTGAATGTTCGAATAAGGATACACAATTATCTCTTATAATCGTGAACACATTATCAATGGCCATGCTGGATATTTTCCTTACCTTAGTTGGGAAGTTCATTGACCATCTCAAATTATGTGAATCAAGTAAGTCAGAGAATCGTTGAATCATTGGTGAGGTCCAGATCATTGATGGTTTTGGAATGTGAGCCACTGGTAGAAGGGCTAACCTTGATAACAAAAGAACGTTTCTATATTCTAACATAGAACATAAAATATTCTAAATTCAACGAAAGGCTTGAAATGAGTCTTTATTTATGCCTTGTTCTTGTATGTTGTTAGCAATTAAAATTCACTTTGTGACATGCTTGCAGCTTTTCATCAGTGTCTTAAATATTATTCGAAACAATAGAAACCACGTTAAATAAAGATTATTTGTATTGTTTTAATATAAGCTCTGTATAGAGAATTCAAATATTCTGGAAGTTTTTAAACAAATTATTTCTTGTCACAGCTACAGGATGCTTCAAATATTTTACTAAATGAAGTTACTAATTTTGTTTCTTTATAAATATAAAAACTACTAATAAATGAGAATTGTTAAGTTTAGGGTGTATTATACCACTGATTATAAAATATACAACGCATGATAGAAACTGAACAGATTTGCTTGACATTGCATGTCGACCCAAAAACATAATTATTTACAAATGATATAGTGCGGGCCACTGTATTCGATGCCTGATTTTACATGTTCATTAATTACTTTCCCATCCAAGAGGTTTATTACAGTCATTTTGTAATATATACATATAAAACTAAATAATGTTATTTTTCGTCCAAATCATTTGGTTCAATTTTTTAATATTTCTTGTGATGAAAGTAAGATGGATGTGAATTTGAAAGTTAGATTTTGTTATATTTTAGAAAACAATAAATTATAATGAATTCTGATTATTTATTTAACAATTTGAACAAATTATTTTTTGAAAAAATATGCATAACTTAAGAATAGAAAGTAGTGTGCAAAACTTACTAGGCCTACTCATAAAACAGTTGTATTTCTTTTACATTTCTTAATTTTAATTATTTATTACATGTAGATGAATAAACATATAAAGTCCAATATAGAGTTTCTTATATCGAAATTTAGCACTTCTATTCTGGATACGTACTACTAAAAAAATAAAAAAATAGTGCTTGTAGTTAATATATTTTATAGTTCACAAGAGTGAAACGAGAAACCTGGACGAGAATACATTACCTGACAAAAAGTTTGTGTAAGCAATAAATTTTCGAGAAAAAGAATTCCTGAGCCATGTCGGAAATGTAATTCCGAGTTCACTCATGTCTCGTACAAAATCTATCTTTCTTGACTTTAATACTTTACGTTCAACTTTGTGTTCTCATGTGAAAAGATGTAAATAACATGATTCCATTTGGAAATACTTAGAGTGTTATATTACTATCATAACTAAGTGTTATCAATATTAGATACTGGTTATATACTTGTATTCATATAATCTATAATATAAAAATGAATCGCAAAATGTGTTGGTAAGCGCATAACTCAACAACGCCTGAACCACTTTGGTTAATTCCTTTTGTAAAATGCTCATTGAAATCCATGGAAGGTTTTTATGAAGCAAAATATAAGAAAAATTACCTGGAATATTTTGAAATTCAGAAAAAATGTAGTTTATATGTTTCATAATAAAAAAAACTGGCATTAAACAGCTGTTGACAAATTCAGCTATAGTTCAACAAATTGTCTGAAACATCTGTTTACATATAAATTTGATCAATGTTAAGTAAACAGTGCTTGATCAGTAGTGTAATGCAGATAGTATATAAAAAATTAAAATATAAATTATACTACACGTTCTTCAGTGACGAATTTAAATCATCTAATGCATTTTAAATATTATTTAAACACTTTTATGTAACCAACTTTAATGATCAAAGTCATGAATGTTTTCTCATTAGTTACTTTAAACTGGTGGGCTTCCTTGACATTGTGATATTGCATTTTAAAAGTGGCTTATGGAAAAATAGAGAAATGAATACTAACATGCCTCAACGATTCATTCTTTCCTGACTACAGTCCAAAAAAAACAAGACTTATATGACACAAAACTTTAATAATGATTATTTTGGAATGTTGCATAACCTTAATAAGGATTTCCCCCTTATATAACGAAAGTACATAGGAAGTAGGTAGTACTTTCCCTATGCCGTAATAGGCTTCTTGGTCCTACTTATGTGAAATGAAAAATAACTTTACTATAGGCGAAGTTAGGACTATAAAGTCCTCTCTACCACTTAACCTCATAAAAATAAAAAATTAAACTAACATACATATGTATACATTTATAACTAAAATTTACATATTAAATGAATCTTAAAATAAAAACAATCATCAATAATTAATGTAACTTTATACAAATTTACAATAATATCGCAAGACACACACGCATTCATTCAACTTGCATGCAATTGCCCTAAGTACCGCACTCCAAAGCCGCCAACCGCTATACCCCCTGAGCCCCTAGCATCAAGGCCCTGACCTCCGCCCCAAAGCGAGCGCGTTTATCGATGGCTCTGATGTTCACAGGTAAAGCATTCCACAATCGACAGGCAGAAACTGTAAACGATTTACTAAAGGTAGTTGTTCGATGAATTGGGATAGAAAATAAGGATGTACCCCTCCTTGTACTTCGTTCACTTATTTCAGACATAAATCGAAAGTTGTTTGAAAGATAACTGGGACAATTTGTGTTTAAAAGAGCGTGCAACAGAATATTATATGTGTGTATATTTTCTTCATCAGGACAAGGCAAACTCAACTATGTCAACACGATTTTGACCAAAATAGATTTCCGAGAACTAGATAATCAAACGTATTTAGTATTTTGATCGAGGCAATATGGCAAGCTAAACTGTGACATCGTAGGTAAGTGAATTTAAACGGTCTTAAGTAGGTACTTTTTAACCGAAGTAGGCATCTCGGTCCTATGCAAGTATATATATTTTTTCTTCGTCAGAACAACAAGACAAACTCTACTGTGGTACTGGAAATATCTTAGACTTGAAATATATGACAAGGACTGGAAATATATACGCTTTTTTGACCGAAGTAAGTTTCCGAGACCTGCGTGATCCGAGATTTGTGTTTTTTTTCATCGGGATGACAAGACAGATTCAGCTGTGACGTTATGTATATAATTAATTAGAACCAGAAGTGCTCCTACACGTGCCAAACATGATATAATAATTAAGTTAAAATCTAATACTATTTACCATGAACTTAAATAATATTTACCTGTTGTATGCCTACTTACGTTTTAAAACTTGTATAGGACTCCCATCATATTACATCATAATTGCTTTTACTAAGTAATATAAGGACTTCGGTTATAAAGATTGCGCGCAAAGCCGCGTGTAACAGCTAGTATGCTAATATTTTATATTTACACTGCATGATGTAACCATAGAAATAAAAAATGTTTTAACTTGAGCCAATACTACAGGTACCGTAATTTTTGTTTGAAGGTTATTTTTGACGATGGAAGGATTGTGAAGGAAACAGGATTTTTCCGGACATTTGCCATCGTTCAGTGAAACAATAAATTAGTAACACTACGTTTCGAGATCTGCAATCTGATCTCTTCTTCAGGTAAAGAACTAACCTAATACATAATATTACAAACTACGTTAAAATAAACAAATCTTACCAAAGCGTTGTGTGTGGTAGGAATCACAACCTACATGTTGTTTGTCAACTTCACTAACTCTATAAACATGCACTTAATAAAAAACTATACACTCAGAACTATGCACTTAGAACTACGCACTCAATGCAATTATTTTGAGTTAGAGGGTAAAATTTACCGTCAAGATGAGGGGATAGTAATGGGTTCTCCACTGTCTCCTATTTTCGCCAATATCTTTATGGAGGAATTTGAGCGAAAAGTTTGGCTTCAGCTCAGTTCAAACCGAAGATTTTGGTGGAGGTATGTGGATGATACCTTTGTTATTTTTTCTCATGGAGACATTGAGTTAAATAAATTTTTAAATCACATTAATAGTATTTCTCCTTCCATCCGCCTCACAATGGAAGTGGAAGTCCAAAACAAGCTTCCTTTATTGGGTGTGTGTGTATTAAGAGATAGGGATGTCCTTAAGACAACTGTTTTTCGAAAGATAACACACACAGGAAAATATTTAAATTATGAATCCAACCATCAAAAATCTGTCAAAGAAGGAGTAGCCTACTCGTTATTTGATAGAGCAAAGAGCTTGTGCTCAGATAAAGATGGATTAAAAGAAAAAATTTAAGAAAGTTGAATCGGATCTCAGAAGCAATGGATACCCTCAATTAGTAATAAATAAGTGCAAAAGAACCAGAAGAATCATTCCTGAGTCAGAAAAACAGAATTGTGATAAATTTGCGTTTATGTCAATCCCTTATGTGCCGGGATTATCGGAGAAAATTAGAAGAGTAGGTAGAAAGTACAACATTAGAACCGCGTTTAAAACACACAACACTCTTAGACAAAATCTCGTAAAAACAAAACCAAAAAAAATGGCACACAGTATTCCAAAAACTGTGTTTACAGTATAAAATGTAGTTGCAATAGGGAATACATAGGCGAGACAAAAAGACCACTAAACGTAAGGATAAAAGAGTACAAAGAAAACACGAGAAAGGGTCTAACAGAAAAGTCAAAATTGCACACCATTGTTGGTCCGAAGACCATCATATGAATTGGGATGAAGCCAACATAATACATCGGGAACCACATTTCTTCAAAGGGAAATTAATTGAGGCAACATACATTAAATTGGCAGACCAACCAATCAGTCAACCATCGGTCGAGATTAGGCCGCTTTGGTTGCCAATTCTAAAAAATGAACTAAAGAGAAAACCAAACGCATCTAACGGATCAGATAATTGTAATAAACCAATGCGGAGTCACAATATGGTTTTAAGAAGTTCATCTCGCATGAACCAATAATAACGAAAGGGCCCATTCCTGTCCACCTTCCCTTTTATTTCCGCCATCTTGTTTTAGTCTGCCGTCACGATTACCATTAGCTAGTCCCTTTGGTTAGTCGTAGGTGGTTAGTAGACGAATGAAGACGCATTGTGACCTGTATTCCGTAGTTCAGTTTTAATTATTAGTGTTTTGTAATGTAATTGTTGTTATAGTAATTGAGCTGTAATACTTATTAAATTAAAACTTGTATGTTACTTGTATATTCATTACCTTTCTAGTCCATATTAAATTACTCGACAGCCATGCTTCTCGTACGGTTATACCTACAAGTTATTTCCATACTGTAAACTAATCACTTGGTTTTCGTAGTGGTAGGTTATTAAACATCACATAATATTCTATATGAGTTAACAGTACATCGTAAAAAATGCCAGTGCGTAAACCCTATTTATAGAAAATACATCACATTAGTCGGTTTTGGAAATACATATGGTTTTGTCATAAATTGAGAACTGAAAGTGTTATCTGTTTTTTATTCCTCCACTTGTAGTAACATTATGTGATGAGTCATCCGGCCACTTCAGGCCATTTTCTTTGCTTGTTCCGTATTGATACCACTATTTTAACACATTATCAAAAGTCTAACCATACGATTGAATATGTCGTATTTACTTTACGAACTATACCGCATCAGAATAAGGATTGTATTATAATAATATTTATACTCGACCTTGATTCCTTTTATTCCATTTCCATAAAACGTTAGGCAAAAGAAACTAAATTATTATTAAAAAATGCTTGCTTGTTTTTGTTACGTTAAACCCTAATGGAATATGAGCAATTTTAAACGGGTATTCATATCCTGTATAGGGAAAAGGAACTCCGAAATGATTAATGATAAGCTATACACCCAATATGATCTTGGGTATGCTATGTTACGTACGGATTCTAAATTACAATTAATAAATAGCTATAGTCATATACAGTTTTCCAATGAACGTTGTTTTATAACTTTAAATCTCCAATGAAAACAAGCTTTCATAAATACTAATAAACGTATAGAAAGTAAAATAATATCTATCATTTACAAAGCAACTTAAAATTAGTTATATATAAGTGAGGGAGATGGCGATGGCAAGCGCGAGGAAGAGGGTAAAGGAAAAGAGAGAGAGAGTGAGGGAGGGGAGACGCACAAAAGTATATTTATTAGTGTAAAAATATTTTTTTTATGTGAAGTTACTATAACTCAGAGTGGTTTTTGTGCACTTAAGTAATTTACTGCTCCTACTTATGTGTTATGGTGAATCTTTTGCAAAATCACTTAAATAAAATATTGAAGTTATGAGTATATCTAGTAAGTGATATTCAGTAAGTAGGCGGCTGCATGAACGACGATTGCCGGAGCTCCGTCTAGTTGGAGAGGGCGAGCAATAGGGCGAGGGAGGGCAGAGGGAGAGGTCGAAGGAGAAAGAGACAGTAATGGATTAAGAGGGCAAGGGAGGGAGAGGGCGAAGGAGAAAGCCATAGAGAGATCGAGGAAAAGAGAGAGAGAAAGAGATGACAAAGGAGGAGATGGCGTGGGCGATGGAGAGGACGGCTTAGAGGGCGAGGAGCAAGCGAAGGAGAAGGTTCCAAAACAAGCTATCAATATTTTAGTTATTATGACAAAACCTATGATGAAAGTCCTTTATTTAATTTGTTACTACAATAAATGTTATAAATATTCTCGATTACACACTATCACATAAGTCCAAACATATCTTGTTAGTACTGTCCTAGGTCTGTCCCAAATTCCTCCCTCACTTTGCATGTTAAGTTTAACGTACAGATATAGGGGCTAAAACCATTATAATTACATAGAAAAACTAATTCGATTGAACTTGAGGTTCGTTTATTCAAAATAACCTATGTTCATTGATATTTATAACATTTTAATTAAATAAATTTATTCATACCCCGTTATATGTATTTGAAAAACCATAACTTGAGGGGTTACATAACACAATGTACAGGTAAAATTAATTTATGAATTTTCTTTAAAATGTATTTAACAAGGATTTTAAGCATATCCATGTGTAATAGAGGAAAGTCTAATAATTCATTATTAAAAGCTGAGATTATTTTTCTACTTCCTTTAATTTACGCACTGTAATAAACGGGGGTTTTAAGTATTATGTGAAGATAAAACTACTATTATAACATAAGTCCTTAAATTGCAAGCTCAGCAGACTTTTAGAGAACTTAAATTATAATAGGAGCACACAGACTTTTCAACAGCGATCAGAGAGTGCATTACCTGATTCAACACAGATTATTCAAGTGTGAAATTACGTTTCGAAACCAGGAATAATTGGACCAGAATGCTGTTGACTCAGAAAGTTGATAACATTTATGTTGAGTATAAAATATATTCAGAATTTAACGGAGTTAAATTACTTGTTATCTCACCTGCATGATGTTTTGATGATTAAAAAAATAATTATTCAATAAAAAGTTATCTATTTAATATTCTGAAATATACTTTTACTTATGTCACTTGCAAGCAACTCCAAAATATTCAAATTAGTACTGTACGGTGAATTACAATATTATTATCACACCGAAGACTTTTGTCTAAAGAAACCTTTTACTGTCCTAAGGATCCAGAGCTTAAAAATTGGGTGG
This sequence comes from Homalodisca vitripennis, assembly GCF_021130785.1. Classification (NCBI taxonomy): domain Eukaryota; kingdom Metazoa; phylum Arthropoda; class Insecta; order Hemiptera; family Cicadellidae; genus Homalodisca; species Homalodisca vitripennis. The sequence goes on from NC_060209.1 coordinate 159,270,294, forward strand.
GCTGGTATTTAATGAGTTTTTGGTCATGTATAATAACGTTAATTGTGGCTAATTTTATAAAGCAAAATACTAGTTAGGTACAGCGTAGCACTTCTACAAGTTATTTGATTCACACCAAGGATTACACCTTGTTGTAATTAAACTTATACATATGAAAGACAATACCATCAAAACTATCAGACTGAAATTAAATTAAATATATTCTTTCATTTAGCACTACATCATAATGAACACGATACAAAAAAATATAAAACAGACATTGTTAAGAAAACAGGAAGAATTAATTATGTATGTTAATAACAGGAGGCAGCACTCTCATGTCCAATCCAGCAGCTATCTTTAACACAAAGTGAGCTCCACTCACTCCAACAGTCATCCTGCATATTATATTACATATTATATTAGAGTATATTATATATAAATTCCGAAAGATTATGCCCGTGTATGTATAAGACAGGGTAGTCACAGTAATGTTATATCGGTACTACTTTTAAGTAATAAGTTTTTTATTTGCGTAAATTTTATCGGAGGTATTTATCAAATTAGATGATCAATAAAGTTGTACGCCCATATAAAAATACGAATAAGTTGTAATAGTAGCGCTGCTGAGATTTTATTAAGGTATAGTCCATTAAAAAATATTGTTTTATACTTTTAGTTAATGGAGGGTCAGATAACTTATTCCTTCCTGTAGCATTTGAAGTACACTTTTGGTGATACGCTCCATTTGAAATACGAAATCAAGTATAACGCTAGTGGGCATTAAAAGTATAAGAGGTAAACACTACTATAAATTTAAATGTCCTTTTCAGAACTTGGAAGAGTAATAAACTTTTAGCCATAGTCTTAACATATTAATTTCTTTATAAAAACAATATTGCTTATAAAACACCTCAAAGAAGTATAAAATATACAAATTCATAAAGATTTTTACATTTACATTTACAAGAATTTTATTTTATAGAAATTTACAATGAGTGCTTAATCCATAATATGCGGTATCACCGAAGCAATACTAATAAGCAATAAAAAAGGGAAATCACCGGAACAAAAGCATGGCAACTGGACCGAGTTTGCGACTCACTGAATTTTCATTTATCATTTCGACACACTAACCGCAGGTTACTGGCGCGCTTTAAAGAAGATTGGTTATCCCTTATAATCCATTTTGGAGTTTACCAAAACTTATTTTTTGTTGCAAAACTGATAGTATGATTTGTATTTTACCATTTATAGCATAATAGCGACATAGGTAATGTCTAGTTCTATTATACAGGACTGGATACATAAAGTTTAGTGGTTCTCATAGATTGGCGGGGTCAGTTTTCATTAGTAACGACAACAGCTTGGTTAGTAAGCTATTTTTTAGTAATAGGCTATAGCCAGCCATCGTATTTGAGGTTTTACTATAACATGTCGTCATACAGTAGCTTACTCCATTAATGCTGTACATACATTGTAAAGAAGACAGGAAGACTGAATGATGTATAATAATAATGTATAATCATAGGAATTAACATTTTTGCCAAAATATTTTTTTTTAATCCAAAACGGGAAGCATATCTTGCGTGTCGCATGAATGTTTTTATATTTTTTACACAAACAGTAAGCAAAATAAAAATGTAACTTTAACTATTTATTTATTTATTAACGGACAAACCATTTTACAATAAATTACACAATAGCTGATACAAGCGATAAGGGATTCCTGAAAGAATCTTTTTATATGAATGAGGTATAGGCCAAGAATTTTACCATTAATATTATGATTAACTTAATATTATGGACAGACAGTAGAAGATAACGAAATATTATACTCGCTGTGGGCAGGGGGTGGCGCTAGTCCGGTCAAGATCTAAGTCTCAGGGTCAATATCAGTAGGCTATGGAGCAGCTAATTGGTCATTTGGATCCTAAATAGTAAAATTGATGGATTAGCACATAGAGAATTAAAAGAAAAAGAACATATAATAGGTTCGAGGGCATACAAACATAAAATACATTAATTAGGTTGCCTTATTTGAATTTTAAACTCTCTAACATTAAATTTAGGAATAAATTGATTGTAAATTTTTTTATTGAATGGCGCTTTTAATGTTACTGAAATATTTGTTGTGTAATTTTTTACTCGTACATATACAGCTGCTAATTTAAAAAAATATCAAAGTCAAAGAGTGTTAAATGTTCTAAATTTATTTTTATTTCAATAGAGATAGAATCTAACAAGACCCGACACAACAAATATAATTTCTTCAGGAAGGCCATAAAGTACAGGCAGGCTGCCTTTCTTTACGTGAGAGCCACTCATCAGCATAATTTATAAGGCTTAATTTTGCATACTTTAAAACGTTGAAAACCTGCATGTTTTGTGTAAGAAAGTTAGTTCCAAGAATAGTTAGATTAAATTATTGTGAAAAGTAATTTGACGAACTGCAATAAGAATAAATTTACCCTTAAAAATTTTAAGTTTTTCACCTGGTCAACGCAATGGTTATAGAATCAGCACTCAACAAATCAAACAGTTGGTGTTTTTGGATGATTGTTTTACTACCGTGTTTACCTACTTAGTAGAAATATAGAAATATTACATCAAACCTAATGAAATATTCTTATTGTAATGATAGTTGCCCATAAAACGAATCTAAAAATATTTGCTAACACTTAACCCAATCCCGTGGAGTAACATCCACCATCATTGAACTCAGCATTACCTGTATAAAATAAAGGTTTGTAAACATTTTAAGCTTATAGCTCAGTTTGTTTTGATATATCGTGTAGACAGAAAGACAGAAAAATCTATTTGTTTAGTCCCTCAAATGATTGTATTCACCAATACTCAGCCAATATTAAACTTAGTCAAATTAAAAACCTATGAAAAGTACTTTATTTGTTAACTGTCATAAAATTAAATGAACTATTGTTGATTTTTATTCAAAATAAGCCTTTTTAGTTTTATTTTTGGTGAACGATATCTAAGACAGTGCAAAATCAGGGATGAAATAAAAAAATAAAAGAATATACCTAAATTTATTGCAATTTTGAGTATACATATTCCTTAATTTGTGAATTTCAAGTAGCAAGCTGATATTATGTTTAAACATTTTAAAATACAATTTACTTAGGAAAATAATTATACCAGGTGCCTCAAAAGTTACTCAGAATAAAAATGTAATTAAATCATGTTTTGTATTATTAACAATAATAGTTTTGTAGTATATATATATATATATATATATATATATATATATATATATATATATATATATATATTTAAAACTTCTAAATGCGTCCTTTTTATACTTGATTGTGATAGAGCATTCTGGTTAGGACACTGCTCTTCTTTTACAATAGCTTTTAAAATAAGTGCCAATAAATTGAGATTTAGGCTACATCTAAAAATAGTTTCCTTTCCTTCCAATCCATCATTTTTAGTTTAGGTTCATACCAGGCAATCTTCTCATCCCAAAATTTAAAATTTGTAATGCATAACTGATTTAATTATTTAAAGGTACTTCAATGTGTGGATTCTTTAAAACTTTTATCTTGAATATCCCTTACTTTCATAAATTTAAATTAATATATTTTTTATTGTATATTGACAGTGCGAATCTTACAAAATAAAAACTAAATTTAATCTAGAATAAAACAGAAGGTTTTATTAGATCTAATTAGAGGAATAAAATGGTGTACTCTAATCTTTTTTTAGCTTTGTTTAAGCTACATTGTGTTGTTCTGCTCATAAATTGGAACCACAAATCGTTAGTTAGTAGAAAATTAATTACAAAACAAATTGTAACATTTGCAGAAAATTAATTAAATAACTAATTAATTCAGATTGAAATAGTTAATTTTTTAAATAAAATAACTGTTTCATGCAATTTATTTCCTGGCAAATGTTACTAATAAATAGTATATCGTACAAAAATATCAAACAAAATGTAAAAATGCCTCTCCAGATAATTTTGTTACAATATGGTAATCACCTGTATGACTATGTATATGTACTAATGTTAATTTTATTATATATCAGTTTAAACTTTTGCAAACATCCATATTGCCTTGTTCTCAAGTTATGAAAATAGGCAAGGAATTTTATATTAAAGATATTGAATAAATAAATGGTGAGTGGAAAAATGAAATATTGCCTTAAAATAAAAAAAGAACGGGCGAAAATATTTTGCAAAGTACTTAATTATAAAAGACTAAATAAATAAAAAATTATTAACTAAAATAATTATATTTTATTAGATTGAATATTATTGCAAAGTTAATACAATGTTTCCACATATATTCAAAAATTTTGGGAAACTTAATGTATTTGCACAACAAACATGTTTTAACTAATAATGTTTATTTACACAAATAGTTTAAAAAAGAAAATGTGAAAAACTACAAATGTTTATTTTAAGAAACAATATAGAAATAAAACGTTCATCTATATTATCTTAGAACAACAGTGAGCGAACGTATATTATATAAACAAATATACCGAAACATTTTTAATAAAACATATCACTGTATAGATGAAGGATTTTTAAAATAAAGAAATTACATAAACTTATATCAATCATTATCAGAATCTGGATTGGTTGTTTTGACATAGATTATAGTAATGCGAGAGAGATTCGGCAGCTACAAAGTTCCTGAGAGAAATAATTAATACACATGCCAATTATTAGGTTATCAATACGCCAAGAATTTAGTTCCAAGAACATCGGATGTAACTTATACTAACCAGTAACAAGTAACTGGGTTGCAAAAATATGTATTATATGAAGTAAAACTAAATAACGTTACAAACTACAGAGCAGAAGGTAGATTTGGAAACGTAGTGTACCTGATTTATTTTTTCACTGATATCATTTCACAAAACTGTTATTCATAAGACAAACATGGTAATTGTTACATGTATGAACGATGCTTTACCTAGAATTCTAACCTTCTAGTCCGCAACGAGATACAAAAGTATGCTTCATTAGTTCTAACGAATATTTATAGCTAGAATTGGAGCAAAATTATTAGGTGCTAATTTAATTTACGTTGATAATAATTACAGACTTTGTTAATTAATAAATTACATTCCGTATTTGAGTACTATGAATTCAGAAAAACATGTTGTTATATCTTTATACCTGTATAGTTTTTGTCACTTGGAATCTTTAAACTATTGCATTTATCGCAGATTAATATAAATATATATTATATATAAAACAATATATTATATATATTTATATTTTATATATAACCGTTTTGTCGTAGCAATTTATCAATACGGAACACAGCTACACATATCCGTATTTATAAGCTACGGATTACTGTGTCGAGCTTATAATGTGCAGGATACACGGGGGTATTCTATGTATTTAAACAGTAACGCTGAACGCTTAACTGTGTACAATGAATTTGTCAACACTAACTGATAAATTTGCATGTATTTATTTAGAAGTACAGTTAAAAGTATAAATGTGTGTGTGTGTTTGGGCATGTGTGTGTGTGTGTGTGTGTGTGTTTTAAATACTCGCATATCTTAATATTTTACCCGATGCATCGGGTTATAAACATCGTTCATGTTTCGATGTTCATAAACTTCTGCACACTTGCTATTTATTAACTGTGCTTTAGAGGATCTAGTACTTGAGGCCTCTAAAAAATTTCATTATTGTTTTTCTATCTATTCGAAAACGAGTTGAGCCAATAGCCTGTAGAAAGCTTCGTTTCTAAATAAGCAACAACAATTATTGTGAATGTCACACCTCCTATTTTCCTAATCGGTTCTATTTTTACTTTGCTCTTATGGGTATACATGATGGAAACGGTAAATATGAGAATAAAATTTGTTAAACTATAAAAGTGCCAGAACGGAAGTGCCAAATTAGCTATAGGCCAAATATTTAGCTACAACTTAAGCAAAGCCTATCACTCGACATGTGGATATGGCTTACTTCTACCTTGTAATTATCTCACATAAATTTATTGTTGTTTGCGCTACTTGCACTACTTTTAGCTGAAATAAATGTTAAAACAAATGTCCTACATTGAATATAATAGTGTAAAAACTTAATAACACTGATGAAATTTAAGAATAAATATATCATTTAAATTTTTTTTAACAAATGGAAAAGTATACAAAAAATTAAAAATTCCCCAAAAATATTAAATTTAAAAATAAAAATATTTAGACCCATAAGCGCTTTATACCTATCAAAAATATGTAAGTATACATACAGCTCAACTGCTATATGGGTTTAACTGACAGTGGAAAGTATTCAAATACACAAAAAAAACAATAAGAAGGAAACCAACGTACATACACCTAAATATCAATTAAAACTAAATAGTTATTAAAAAAACACTTTAAAAGACGTCATTTTTCAAGGAATTATTTATAGAATATTTCATTCATAAGGAATTAGACTAAAAAAACCTTGATATTAATATGTATCTACATATAAACAAGAAACAACTACAACACAAGGCTGATTTTAAGTTATTTTTAAAGTTTAAATCACAAAAATTGGCACCGTTTCCTCTACTAAAGGAAAAAAATACAAGGAAAGTAGAAGATATAGGTAATAATCTGTCAAGGAAATCTTACTAAAAAGAGTAATTAGAACTAATTTGATCAATGTTGTCATGGTCCTCCTTTACCATTAAAAATATAAGCAGGTAATTAAGCAGAAAAATATTTTTTATACATCATATTTTGTTTTGTAATTTTGTAACTCAGTCAAATTATATAATATGTATAGAATACTGCACTGGATACTGTCGGTTACTGTTTATTAACATGTTTGTTTTAACAATTTTGGTTTATTTATTGCAATACAAAACATGTTATAGTTTTACTCTTTATTAAATATGTTAGACATTTTAATACATATTATATAATATATATTAGTGGTTTTTAAGCTTAAACTAACTGAATAGTCTTTATTACAAAATTGGCTTTAAGGACCATCCTGGTAACATACACTTACATTAAAATCCAACAACTTTTGAATTAAAAAGGAAGGGTATAAGAGTTTAAAACCCCAGTTAATATAGGTTATTAAAACAGTTAATTTGGCTAATAAGGCTTAACGTTTAAGTTGTTTTATTAGTTTAATATAATCAATATATTATTAGCTATTCAGTATTATAAAGTTTACTAATATACAGGACATTTAAAAAAGGGTGAATGAGGTGTATAAAATATACAAAGTGGGGGTTAGTGGCTAAACGACAATTTTTTCACCTAAGTTCCATAACACTTATTATTTTCAAACATAAGCACTCCCATCCACATAGGTGTTTGACACCCTTTTGTGAACACTTCGTATACAGTATATCACGAAAACACATTACGGGTGTTGGCTTGGTATAAAAAGAACCAACGAAACTTTTAAATGAAAACTGTATGATGTTCCAAAGTAAAATTGACAGAAGCGGTGTAAGTTTACAACTTAGTTATGTGTCTCACAAACTTGATTTTCGGCGACACATTTACAGGAAACGTGTACCCTACGTCATCATTGCTAATTGTACGTGATACGTACATATTGCATTCGTAAAGTTGGAGATTTTTAAAATAAATTGCATATACTTTTATATTTTCTTATGATAGCTTTTGTGCTTGAATATTTGCAAGCCCGAACATTAGCTTTACCTCACAGCTCAATTGCACGTCGGAAATGTATAAACACGTTGATATAATACATTCTTTGGTGCATGAGTACTCGTAATTATGTTGAACCTCGTCAGTGGGTGATTCGTTTATGATTAGAATGACTAAATTATTTGTGGAAAATAATTATTTCTACATACTGCATGTCTAACTATTGAAATTAAAATGAAATAAAAAATGTCTTTATCGAATACAACGTAAAACATACTCAATTGGCGAGGTTAGGACTATTAAGTACTCTCTTACACCTAACCATAAATTACTAAACTATACTATTATTGTAAAACAAGAGCCAGAATACAGTTTACATTACTATTTTACATTCAAAAATTATTATCTATATTTATATAAAGTAATACAATGAAATGAAGGTTCTCTATGAAACTAAAAATAAATAAATAGAATAAAACTTACAAGGAAATTAACAGACATTCACCCATCACCATTTATACAAAGCCATCGTCCCATACCCTATGCCATGATATCGTCAACCCGACGAGGCCCGAAACAGATTGTCCCTAAGCACCCCCCGAAACCGTTCCCGACTACGAATACCTCTGATATGATCCGGGAGATTATTCCAGAGTCGACAAGCAGAGACTGTGAATGATTTACTGTAAATAAAGGATATATGAACAGGAATAGATAACAGACAGGTTCCACGTCGAGTAATCCAATTGCTTGTTTCAGAAATGAAAGAAAAGCGTTCGGACAAATAAGAAGGGGAATATTCGTTATACAAAATAGAATGTTACATGCTAAGAATGTGAAAATGACGGAGTAGATTCAACTTTAACAGATGTAACTGATTGATGAAGGGTGTTATATGGTCATATCGTCTAAGGTTGAAGATAAAGCGAACATAATAATTTTTGAGGACGTTGTAATCTGTCCGAAAGCTCAACCGTCACGTCATTTATGACTTCGCTACAGTAATGGAAATGGCAGAACATCAGGGTCTTCCCCCTGCAGCATTACTTTCAAATTCAAGGTTAAATAAATACCAAATCGCTTAAGAATATGAATACCAGCAAATATCCTGCTTCAAGTCTCAGTAACATTATCGGCCCAACTAAGAGTTTTTGTAATAGTCAGTCCAAGATTTTTGACCTTGTCACTGAATGAAAGAGGACGACCGTTCAATATGAGTGTAGGAGAGTTTTTCAAGTCGATACCGCTCAGTAGTCTGGAAGTTCCAATAAGAATAGTTTGAGTCTTGCTTTCATTAAGTTTCAGTCCGTGTTTGAAAGCCCACGTTGCAATAGCGTCAATGTCAGTGTTCATGTCAGCAACAATGTTAGGATAGTTTTAAACGGGAAAGTGGCTGTAAATTTGCAAATCGTCGGCATACAGGTGAAAAAATGAGTGTTTGATCATAGCAGTCAAATCGTCGATGTAAATTGAAAAAAGAAGAGGGCCAAGGATAGAGCCTTGTGGCACCCATCGATTCACAGGTTTCCAATATGAGTCTTTGTCGTTGGACCTAACACACTGCTGACGATCTGACAGATGCGACCCAAACCACTACACACAGCCATATGAGAATCCGATTTTAGACAATTTCAAAAGAAGCAATGGGAACCAAATATTGGGTTTTGGTGAACGTCATTGTAGCCTATCACTCAAAAGGGTGCCACCATGTCTCTTTTTCCTTTCTGGAGATAGAAAAGTGGCTTTCGTAAACGATGTGTGCCTGTCCAAAAGACACCTTGAGAACAAATTGAGCCATAGTCTTGAAATGTTGCATGAAACTATATAAAAGCCTGCTACATTACACATGGTGTGACGTACTCCTACCTTGTTAATTATAAGTACATCTAAACGTTTAATTGAAATGCTTTATTTATTTTTGAAGCTGAAAATGTTTATTAATAACAGATTCGGTTAATGCAAACGTTCAGTTAGTCGTTGTTCTGTCAATTAAATTTAATAAGTTATATATATATATATATATATATATATATATATATATATATATATATATATATATATATAGAATACAGTTTAAATTTTCACGGTTTGCTTACATGGTACGAAGTCAATCTTTGAGCTTCTAACCTAGTACAAATCCTTTTTGAAATAGCAATTAGTTGTAATAATTGTGAGCAATTTCGTTCTGTATAGATATCCGAAAATTTAAACATTGAAAATGCAATGATCTCAATAGAACATTAGGCACATTTGTTTTTTTACTGATGATAAATAAATTATATTTCAAAACCACGGAACATGATCTAAAATATTATTTTGTAAATGACTAACGTAAACAATGGTTTATAAACAGTAATACAGTTTGAAGGGCTGTTAATCAGCCTGTCCGTAACCGAAACAAAGCGTTCATTGGAATGATAAGTGGTCCAATAAACATTGAGCTCGGCTATTTTGTGGGTGCAATGAAAACTGTCCCTTAGCGAAACATTACTCTACTGACATTAATTATTTTTACCTATATACTGGATATGTTCAGACTAATAGAAAATACTCAGATACATTAAAAAATAAGCTTAACGTTTTGTGTTATCTTCCTGTGCTAAAATAAACAGAAAACTGAAATCTTTACAGTCAAATATTGTTTACGATAAATTAACTGTAATATCTTAAATCAGTAAAAAGTTTTTGAAAATTAAATTAAAATCAACAGGATTTTCAAGAGTGTTTCCAGCAGATTACTAAATAATAATATAGTAAAGAAAAGCATTAGACACTATGGGACTGTTGTTAAATGAAACTTAAAAATACTTGTGCCAGTTTATAAAGCTTTTATATTGTCAGATTAATTTAAATCTAATTAATAAATTTAAGAAATTCTTTGTAAAAATGTTAATGTCTCTTTATTTTGGTACATTAGGAGCAGAAATATCTTAATTAAAATATAACGTTTGGTTAGATAGTGCCGTGCTCAGTTTGTGGTGTGGTTCTAAACTACAACGCTCGTATTTTAAGTTTATGTTAAGACAACATCTTCTTGTTAGCTCCTGTAATTCATTTATTAACTGTAAAATGTTTGGTTTTAGGCTTAGGAAATGTAGCGTTTGCGGCTTTTACGTTCCTGTAACACCCATAATATAAAATTATAAACGAGATAATGTTGTGAGAATAATTATTATTACACGATTCATACACCTATTACATACGTTTTGTGAAGTATAATTTATACTTATCAACAATAATACGATAAGAACTTAACTGTAGTCACTAACATAACATTTTAGAATAAACGAAGAATACTTAACTATTACCATTGATGAACCTTTAATGTTAATATTTGAGAAAAAATTTCGTAATGTTGGAAGAAGTTACAAAAATATAATGTACCCTGGGGAAATACTCAGAAAAAACTGTGAAAACTAGTAATTTACGTAGCCTTTCGTTATGAAATGTATGGACTTTCTTAGTATTTATTATTGTTAGGTGTTTTTTTTATTACTTCCTAAAATTCTCTTAATTTTGTTCCCACGTTTTTGACGAGGCAAAGTTTTTTTCAGAAGGATAAAGTTAAGCGTTTTGGGAAAGTTGCCTGGTGAAGAAATTGTACTGTAGATAGTAACAGTGGTGACAGTAGCTGTGGCTGTGGTCAGTGACGACCGAATGGTAGGCCATGGTTAGCTGACCGAAAACTTTTGGATAGTCAAAGACGTAGTGGGGAAAAAGATACGTGTAGAAGACTTTTTTAATGAGGTATGTGAATTAGTTGTTCTGGTGATTATGAAGTGTATTGAAACCTTTTTTTATGATATTATATGAAATTTTGACATTTTTTTTTTGGCTGGATCAAAGAAGATTAGGTGGAATCGAGCAAGCTCTAATAAGTTTTTTTTTTTACTAAACAGCTGGAGGATATCGTTGATTGCTTGACAGCTGGGTTATCCAAATAAATTGTATTATGTTGGGAGAGCAAATTTTTTCAGACGAAACCTATGCATTTAAGGAAGATTTATTTTTCTATAGTAAGGTAATCGCAGTCTACGATAATTTAACACTTATTGTACGTTACTCTCAGAACCTGTATATTGCACTTGGCTTTGCGTACCTCATAAACCATTAGGCAACCATAGTAATATACTAAAACCTGGTTAGTCAATCAGTTTATTATTTTAGTGCTACTCATAAATTAATAAACTAAACAAAAATCATTAAAAAGTTATTAATTATCTTTAGAATTATCTTTAGAGTGCTAATAATTAATTGTTTAAGCATCTTATAGTAATTTGTAGATGACATGTAGCTGTTCAATAAAATTACAAGTTAAAATGTAAAAAAGGACATACGTGGACTGTAAAAATTTATTTTTTACTTTAGGCTATACTAGTGCCTGGTACCCTTAGCCCTGCACTGTCATAATGTTTATTCATAATACAGTATAAGGTTATACAACTAGTTTGCCTAGTAATATATTTATTACACTTATCACTGGTATTGTGGCAAGTATCGTAGGTCACCCTAGGTAATTATCGCAGGTTGACATTCACTTTAATGAGGTTTTCTGGTAGGCCTCAGTGTCAAGCTGCATGTTTACTGTTTGCCTAGATTTATCGCCACATTTGTGATTATAGATTACTGTTTGTTGAACAATAAACTGAATCTACTCTCTTCCTCGGCCGTGTGCTACGTGCGAGGGAATATAGTTGGGTGTTACAAAACAGCAATTGGTGCTGTGGGCGGAGACTTCTGATCACTTTCAGTCTATGGGAGTCAATGGCTTAGGTTCAGACAGTACTTGTATACAATTTATTATTATTCCTGTAAACTGTAATCTAAAATCCACAGTGTCTTACTATGGAGAAGAGAACATATAAAATGATTACTAGTAAACAGACTTATTGAAGCGAGATAACAACTGACGCTATAAGTATGGATGCCACACTAACTTACAGCGATCCATGAGAGATAATTAACTACATTTTACAACGGCATTTTTGCGCTAAAACTTCATCCGCCTTTTTAAGTTTAACTTTATTTCTTATCATACCTGCAAATATACTCAACTCTGAGTTATTTTAAAGCTGTCTTGATATAAAATTTTACTGACCCATAGTAAAACTAGTAACAGTTGAATAAAATGTCAGTCGGTTAATTGTAACTGGCCAATAATAAAAATAAAACAACTCCTGAAAAAAAACTTGTCGTTCGTAATTTGTTTTATACATTCCCATTTCGATTTCTGTTAGTTCTATGAGAAATATATGGTTCACTTATTATATATATATATATATATATATATATATATATATATATATATATGTATATTTGTGTGTGTGTGTGTGTGTGTGTGTGTGTGTGTGTGTGTGTGTGTGTGTGTCCAGGTGAAATGATACAAACAAAATGAGAAAATAGGGGACACTAGCTCAACCATGCCACCCAGACAGAGTAGAAAACGTGTTCAATCCTTTTCCAGTCAACATGCACAGATAAGACCACTCCTGAACTTATAATTTTACTTTTTAATTTACCATCAAGCGATATCTTCCCACCATAATACCACGGCCATAACTATCAAACCATAACTTTACTCAGGTTTAATCATTTTAAATGTTCAGTTATTGCACTGAATAGTTTTATTACTGTTACTTTATCTCTTTTGTAAAATTAGTTTGTTTCAAAGCAATGAATGAAAGCAATTCGTTTCAAAAATGAAAACTACCCTTTGCACTTATCTCACAGGAGATAACAATATATTTTAATGTTTATAGAGCATTAATGGAGTTAGCTACTGTATGACTACATGTTATAGTAAAACTGTAGATATGATGATAGCTGACTATAGCCTATTAACTAAACAATAGCTTACTAACCAAGCTGTTGTCGTTAATAATGAGAACTGACTCCGCCAATCTACGAGAACCACTAAACTTTATGTAGCCAGTTCTGTACAATGGAACTAGGCATTAACTACGTAGCAGTTATGATATTACTGGTAAAATGCAAATAATAATATGAATTTTTACGACGAAAAAATCAGTTTTAGTAAACTCCGAAATGGATTATAAGGGATCACCAATCTTCTTTCAACCGTGCCAGTAACCTGAGGTTAGTGTGTCGAAATGATAAATGAAAATTCAGTGAGTCGTAAAGTCGGTCCAGGCGCCAAGCCTTTGTTCCGATGATTTACCTTATTAAAATGCCAGTAGAATTTTATAATCGTTTTCATGATTGAGATTTACTTGTATAATAATGTTAGACTTCATGGAAAGGGAAAGGTTTTGATAAATTATTTAATTTCTATTGTTATTACTTATTAGTATTGCTTCGTTGATGAACGCATTATTATGGATTATGCACAGAATGTAAATTTCTATAAAATTCTTGTAATCGTCAATATGAACATTTTTACGAATATATATATATGATATATATATATATATATATATATATATATATATATATATATATATATATATATATTTGACACCTCTTTGAGGTGTTTTATAATATTGTTTTATATTATTATATTGATATTTTAAAGCTATAGTTAAAAATCCATTACTCTTCCAAGTTCTCAAAAAGATATGTAATCATGTAGTAGTGTTTACCTCTTTTATTAATACCTTAACTCTAATTAATCATATGATGGAGAAGTTATTTATCTAGTCCCAATATGCTTAACTCTTATACTGTAAAGTGAAGAAAAGGTAATCGCCTACTACCCTTACACCTGTTGTGATATTTCAAAGGGAGCGTATCACCAAATAATATGTACTTCAAAAGCTACAGGCGTTAGCTGAGCCTCGACTAACTAAGTATACAAAAATATTTCTAAAAAAAATCTCAGCAGGTCTACAATTATGGCTAATTCGTTTTAGTACACGCGTGTACAGCTTTATTTACCATCTGATTTGATAAATATCTCTGAAGTATGTATATATGTAAAATAAAAATGTACGTATATAAAATACTTATTACATAAAAGTGGTGCAGATGCATAATTATTGTTACTTCCCAACACATACACGAGTAAAATCAATCATAATAAAAAAATGTATATGGATATAACAAATTATTCTGCAAAATTTTTTGCTTTGAGGGTACGGGGAATGTTAACTTTCAAATATAATTAAAGTTATACATCTTTATAAACCTTAACACTTATTGGCATTTTTGACGAATGCTTATTAAGTTAAGTGACGTTTCGCTGTTTTAATAACTGTATTGTCTCTTTAACCTGTTCTTTTCTACAATACTAACGATTAAATTTATTTTTACTTTACCAAAACTGTATTATACACATTTGGATTTGACCTTTTTTCAGTTTAAATCCAGATAAATTCTAAAACAAACATTAGTCCAAGTATGAAGAACATTAGGATAATTTGACTCTAGGAGGATATTGAGGTAGAAAAGTGGACCGATAGGTCTAGTTTACTATGCACGATGACTGCCGTAGTGGGTGGAGCTTAGTTAGTGTTAAAGGTTGCTGCTACCCTGGACAAGAGAGTGCAGTCAGTCCTCTGTCACCTTGACTGGAAAGGTTGGCATAGAACTGGCCTTCCCTTATTGTGTAAGGTGATAAGAAAAGAATAACCTGTCACTCCGGAAGTAAGCGGAAAGGTCTTTTAACAAATATGACAAATGATAGGTTTCTCAGATTCTGGTTCTAATTAATCAAAATCATTTGTTTGAAAAACTATTTCAATCTTAAATATTTCACAATAATTGTCAAAAGTTATGTTCTCTAAATTTAGATACCTATATGGAGTATTCATATTTAATTACCATATGGAAGATAATTCCAATATATGCATAAAATTATAATTTTTTTTATTTTTAGAGAAACAAAGCAGGATTAAAAGTAGCCGTTGAGTGGATAAATAAACGCGGGCCTGGTCCTGACATCAAAGCCTGGTTGAATACTTGCTTTGTTTAGCTTTGATACTCGGCGAAATTGCTTAAGGTGATTTAACGTGTTATGCATACAAGAGCAAATTGATGAAGTTTTAGATGATAAATAAGATCTTTGATCGCGTAAAGTGTTCTCTTTGTCCTCAAATGTTTTCAAGTGGTAAAAAGCCAACAATTTATCATAGAAGAAAAGCAATTAAACAATTAACCTAGGAGAAAAAGCATACTTGGAAAATAAACAATATCATACTCTTAAAGAGCCAGTAATATCACGTTTTACACTTAACGTAACTATGGTGGAAATGGCAGATTCAATGAGAATTTTTAATTTAACTTCAGTTCATATTTCACTTAGCACTGCGTCTTAAACCTGACCCTGTCACAGACTAGTAGCCGGTGTAGCTAGTAGTAGTCTGTGAATATCCAAATGGAATGGAGTTCAAGGTTTAAACATTTTCATTGATCAATAGAACTCCAAATGTTATTCAACAGGTGGATGCATGAATTAAAACTAAAAATATTATGGATGATGTATGAAGTAAAACTTAACCAAGATTAGTTCTTGAACTCATTTTAAATTCAAGACCATTAATTCCTAATTCAATACATGACTACGCTATAAGTGTCACTTAAAGTGAAAGTGGATTTCGATGAAAGCAGATACAACACCTAAGGTCTATAGTTCGTTTAATTCTTGAGATATCTTGACTAAACAGACACCTTTGAAATCAAATAGAGCAACCCATTGTGAATAAAAATAGCATTTACTAATTATAGCAAGATTGATAATTCTATGGAGGCCCGAAATAGAACTTTCCAGACTAGTATTTAACGGTACTTTACATTAAGATAAGAAAAGCATATTAAGTCTTTTAAAATGTTATCACATATTTTACAGTCTAGTAATTATTTTTTCATAAGGAAACGTAACAATATTTTATAACTCATTTTGGTGTTAACATGGAGTGCTAAAACAAATTATGGAAGCAATTGTCTAAACAAGGAAAGAGATGTTTACATAAGTAAAGCATTATTTACATAGGGGAATTAATGGAACATTAGCCAACAGATACCAGGGAAACGATGATTTTCGAAGATCTCAGCTTACTGGAAAGTATTCAATTGCCATGCAGAAAGAAGAAAAAGGAAATTTAACTCAAACCTTAAGAGTGTTGTCCACATACTATGTAACAGGCTTCAATAACGCTCTTTAAAATCTTATATGGATGTCTTGCAGAGAATAAGGCTAAATGGATTACTATGGCACAAGTACAATTTCTTATCGTTTATTTTCAATTCAATTTATTGGGTAATTATGTCTACCCATAAAAACAATTGAAAAAACTCAATAATGTTAATGCAAGTCCCATCAGTGACATACACCATCTTTGTACTCTTTTTCATTTAAAAATTTGGTTGTATTACCTCTTAATTATTAGTATATATAAAATTGTATTGTATTATACTTTATCTGAAAAATATATCATTTTCAAGCAAATAAAACTATGTTACAATTTTACTTAACATGTCCTCTATACAGGGTGTCCAAAAAGTCCCGGTCGGTTAAATATTTTCGATCAATGATGGCTAGATTTTGCAACTTACGTGAATGTAAAAAAAATACACATCTTTGAACGGCTGTCATTTTTGATTCGGTTATCCATCTGAGGTCGAGTTTGCGGCTCTGTACTCTACTAATAAAGACCTTTTATTTGATATGCGTATCAACCTATGCTTACGTTTAAAATTTCCTTTCTGACTCCTAGCGGCCTGCCCCCCTGAGGAAGTGGCGGATCACTGAATATGTGATAAAATAGATTTTTATGTCCAGTAACTTTGTGTAAGGTTTTGTAGCTCTATTTTAAATATTTTGAAAAATATTTAACCGACCCGGGACTTTTTGGACACCCTGTATACTGCAGTAAATGATACAGTACTTTTATTTCACGATAAGAATGATATAGATTAAATTATTCAAAATTGAGTAACATACAGAAATATTTCTTAAAATCTAATAAATATGTTTTCCATATGTTTTTTTAAACTTTCATGATTGAAACATGTCTTACTTCAAACTATAAAATATTGATACAATTCAATATTTTCAAAGTACTCGTATACTACATGAAAAATAAACAACTAATAAACTGTAATTTAAATTTTTAATCTAATTAAGTAAAATATGTCTTGTTATAAAAGTATTTGGTTGTAATTAGTGTTTATTATATATCTTGAATATTTTTAGGCATACAAACACCATGTCCTTGATTAGAAATACAGGAAATCCTTGGTGAAATTACTCTGTCTAAATCAATGTAGAGTAATCAAGAGAGCAAGCCGCCTAGCTCCACAGGTCATTAGGCTCCAATCAAAGGCAAAACCGAGCACTTGAAAGATAGATGCTTGATAGTCCATCCTTGCTGTTATACATGGGTGACAGAAACTGCCTATGGTGCTTTTTATTATTCCAACTGCGTTACACCAAGATGTTTTATATTGAATTCAAACAAAGCTCTACTAAATATAAAATATGGATTTTCGTTGTTCCGTAGTGTTCTGAAGTACTGAAACATTTTGCTATAGAAACCATTCTTTTAGAGATTATATACATTGCAATTAAACTAAAAATATTCTCACAAGATTTCTTATGAATATTTTTGGTTTGAGCGTCTTCATGTTAACAACTCTACGTACATGTTTTGAGAGGTTTGTTCTACTAAAGTAAATTCTTGTGGAACATTTTTTTTTTTTCTTATTACTTGATATATTCGTAAATAGTGTTTGAAGTTTTAAGTTCAAGACATTCAAAAACTAATAATTATAATAATTTGAAATTATGGATAAAATTTTCGATATCCAAAGTAAAATTCAACCTTAATTTTTATTGGACCTGAGGCAATATAATTATTATGCATTTACTAAGGTTTCTTAGCTTGTTTTTTTCTGTTCATTTTACCATTATAGATTTTGTTGGAAATATATCCTAATGTTTCTTTGTGTTGAAGTTGAAATTATTTATTTTTTGGATCTATTAATTCTTGGTAAACCTCCTGATATTGTTTAAATAAACTGTTCAGACACTTACGGAGAGAAATACTGTTACTGTTATTGCTTTGAATTTCAAGTTGATTGAGTACCACATTTCATATACAAGGCCGATAACGGCTATCGTCTGGTATATTGCAAGAATTTAATAAACGTTCAAGCTTTGTTAAACACGCATGGCTAAACCATTAAGTCTGGTTAGACACGGGACAAAACATAAATGTTACTATTTACATTAACACGACCCAGGTGAAACGAAGATTGACCAAAACCATCACATAACATGGAGTAATCACTTTGAACTAGTTTTATACAATGGCCGCAAGATTTCTCATTGGAATTTTCAAGATTTTTTGAAACATTAACGATATCTACTCCGTTTCTCCAACGAGTCTTCATGTACCTCTCCGTTGAATTTACACGTTACACTGTACTATACAGGGCATGTGTACACAGCTCGGCTATTGAGGGACAGGTAGGACACAATACAATGTTGTTAAATGTTGTTGAGGTAGGATATTGGGCGGGGAGTTATATTAGCTGTCAACAATAGAGGGTCCGTTTACCCAACAGCTACATCCGCCCTAGTTTACCACACTATAGTGTCGAGCACTGTAAAGTAACACTTAATTTAAATCTCTGTTCCCGCCTTATTAATAGTTCCCATATGATATATTTTATTTCAATTTTTTAAATCCTTTTTTAAAAGTTTTTGTTTTTCAATATATTAGTTAGTGTTAAAATACTGACGTGTTGTGAAAAACCAAGCTGTGGGAATCAATTTGAGTGATTGTTTTTACAGTTAGATTTTTACTCCTGTATGTTAAAAAAGATAAAACAAAGTGAAAGATAAAACCTTTTTTAATAAAGGAGAAGCCGATCCCCTTTTAAGGCTTATTCTGCCCGTCCTTATGGGCCACTGGCCTGTGCAAGGATCTTATCATACAGAATAAGGGAGATTTCGATAAAAGTACAAGGTCGATAGTACTGATAAAAAGTGCAACTGTAACAGACAGGTTTCCAATCTATCCTATCTCTATCTCATACTCAAAGCTCAACGTCTTAGACCACTCGGTCATTGTCACTCCCATTTCTTTAAGTATCTGTAAACCTACTACTGTACATTTACTAATAACAATACGTGTACATTTTATATTTTTAAAACGGGCCTAAAGAACAACCTAACACATTTTATAACGCAACAACTTTATCGTTGTCTAGTATAACTGGAGTAGTAGAAATGACTACTATTGTCTATTTAAACCTTTCATATAATTAGACATTAATGCATACACCGCTTGTATTTATGAAAGCAGGATGTTTGAAACAGTAAATGCGGATAAATATAAATACGTGTTTCAAAATCTAGTAAACATAAAAAGCGAACTTTCCCCCCCCCCCCCCACCCCCCCCCCCCCCCACCCCCCCCCCCCCCCACCCCCCCCCCCCCCCACCCCCCCCCCCCCCCACCCCCCCCCCCCCCCACCCCCCCAAAGAAAATGTTTGAAAATTTTTAAGGGGTTTAGAAAATTATAGTTTAAAATCATGTATTTTAATTGGAAACTTTTGTTAATTTTGAAGAATTAATCTTTAAGAACTTTTAATTTTAGGAGAAGAAATAACCTTTTGAATGAGAATCATACGTTAAAATAAAGGTTCTTATTTATTAAAAGAACTGCAATTAAAAGAATTGCAAGACTGTCAAATTATTTTAAAATTCAGTATTAAAAAAATACAATTTTATATAGAAATTACGCTTTGTATTGCATTATATTTACTTAATATGCCGAAGATTGCTTATTTTCAAGGTTTTTAAATAAAAAGGGAAATAAATATGGGGATCATCAATAAATAAATGTAGGATTAAATATTTGTCCATAATATACCATAACTTGTTTAATCTTGTTTGCCTGATAAATGTTGCATGGCATATTATTAGCTGAACGTTAGCAAATAATGTTATTCGAGAGGCTTGACAATGTTAATTTATGTCTGCCTGTCCGTACGATATATATAAAATGAAACTTTTCACCTAAAATCTTGCATGAAGCCTTAAGTTTATATAAGCAATGTAGGGTTCAATGATTAGTAAGATCACTATAGGATTTGGCTGAACGTTAGAAAACATTTTTACATTGGCCTTATGAGCAACCATGATGGCATACACAAAACCGAAATATAAATAGATATTTAATCAAACTAAGTATAACAACACGATATTGTAACATTTCACATAATAACACATTTAGCCTAATGAAATGAACCGTAAACTGGAAATTTTGCCTGCAATCACATCGAAACCTGTGATTGTAAAAGGTCGCTTAACTGGCTTCGCTGAAGAAGATAGATCTTAGTTACTATCGATTGTGTTTTTGAACAGATATATAGTAGGCTGTTTAGACTGAAAATAAATAAGCGTACTGTGTAATACGAATATACCTAAATAACAATCTCTTAAATACCGTGGAGAGTCATTCACCTTCATTGAATAGTTTTCGTAAAATATAAATTATTTTCTTACAAGTTTGTCTACAGATTATATCTTGCCACTGATACATTCATATTTTTGTCATTAATCTGGTTACATAGCAGCGTTTTAAACAATAAAAGTTTAACACGAAGTAAACAAAAAAGCATTTTAATCAATCTGTGTTAGGCTACTATCTGTATTAACACTTGTATCTCACATATTAAATATCAATTGACTTATTTATTGTACGATTTTGCCGTTGTTGTCATGGTCACCCATTACATACCTGTAACATAATTATTACTCACCCCAACCAAGTCTTATAGAGTAACATTCATCATCATCAAACTACGTGTAGCCGACATAAAAATAAAACTTATTTCATAATTTCAAGTTTATAAGTCAATTCGTTTACCCTGGAACTGGCTATATTTTTTTTCCCAAAAAGTTAGGCACTTTTTGAAATTTGGAAGTTGTTTTATTCACTGCTTATCTATTTTTTGAGATACAGATATTCTAAAAATATTAATGTTTCTAGAAATACTTTCAGTTTACAATAAGAGAATTGAATTTTGAGACATTTGAATTTTAATTTAAAAATAAATTGTTTAACATAAAAAAGTAGTAAAGAATAAAAATGTCCCTTATCTTTAGCACCTCACAGCTATAAGTGTATAATTCAATTCGTTAAAAATTTGAGAAAAGACAGACAACATAAATTTTTACTGAACCGTAGCGGTGGGATTCATTAACACTTAGCCAATTTATTTACAAATAAACAATTTAATACGTCCTAAAGTTCATTTAACACCAAAATATGTAGTACACTTATTACTGTTTCATGTAAATTATCAAACAATGACAGTTGTTTAGCTGGTTCATAATGACTAACCCAAGCTTCGTTAACAAATTCGGTTACATAAATAATACCACGTCGCTGTGGTGTTTTAATAATGTTTGAAAACACTCCACTGTTGACACAGCGTTTCATAATTAGCGGAGAAGTATTCGTGTAAACACTGCAAAACTATTACACAACAGTTGTCGCTTTATTGGGAGACAAAAATAACTGTTAATACTTTCTGTTTGCACAATCAGTAAGATAAAATTACTACACTACATATGTAAATTTGTATTTAAACTAAATTATTATCTCTCTTGTTTTTTTATTCGAACAGTATTTAATAGAAAAAAGTCATTGCACGATAAAATACTTTGTGATGTTTTCCCTATGACATTGTACCTAATTTGTAGAATATCTTAGTACAACCAATATGACTAATAAAGATTAAACTTTTATACAAGATCTGGAATAAGGAACACATTATTAAAGGTAAACTACGACGACAATACATTAAATCCGTATGTTAGGCGCATTTTCGTAATAAAAACTATTATAAATGTTACCGACTGTACTTTGAATAACGATAATCCTCTTTTCTTCACATTCCTGAAAACAAAAACAATAACCATCTATGTTGTTTAATGGGACATAACAACTATATTTTCCATTAACTAATATAGATGTGACATAGTATGTCACCAAGAGGCTTATATTCGGCTGAAGTCCTGCCTCGCATATGATGATTATACCTGGTATTACCTTAGTGATTATGCCTGCAATTTGCTAACGTACATTCTGGTAATAAGCTTGTCCGTATACAATTTTTGATTTAATTAAGAATAGGTTTATATTTGCACATGGTATGCGTAAAACTGTTCAAATATCAACTGCTTATATACTGAAAGGCGTGCTGCAATAATGCATTATAAACGTAAATGTAAATTTACATAACATTGTAATTTATTAATGTAAAATATATTTATTATTATTCTAATAACCTATTGCTGTCTTTTAAAAACGTATTTACATTTAAATCATTTGCGCTCACTTCTTAAATTTTGGAACATGGATACGTGCTTCTGATATTCAAGATATGAAGAGTCAGGAATACACAGAATGACTAAACATACAGTAAACCTTGCTTATCATTAATTATTTTTTCTGGTAACACTGCGTAATCAAATTTGAACTTATTTTAAATCCTACACTATTTCCTTCCGTAATACTGTAGAGACTGTATTCAATCTTTAAAAATATTATAACGAAAGAAAACAAGGTAAAAGAATAAAAACATTAAGGTGTGACTAGCTGGGAAAAAATGTTTTTTTTAACCAATTCTAGCAGGAAAAAATTTTGGTCCTAAGCATTTATACTGATATGAAAAATTTTTATGCCCTATTTTTTTTTTAATTGAAACGTGGGCTTATAAAAAGAGCGCAATTTTTTTTTATTCATTTTTATAATTGTTAGGGTTTAATTGAAGCCTCAGAACTTAAATATCAAAAAAATTATGACTTTCATTTTCAATTTGCCCCAAAAAACAGGGCCCAAACAATACCTCGTAAATACCCCATTTTTTCACGTTAGTGAGTAGTTCAAGCATTAATTTAGAGAAAAAAACCTAATATTAAAAAATTAGAACAAAAAATTCCATAAAATTTTAAAATTTAAAACCTAAACGTTTGTATACGAATTTTTACGTTATGGAAAACCCGGGAAAAAAACAAAGATAAATTCAGGGGAACCACTTCTGAGAGGTCCATCCCTTTTAAATCATACTAAACTGTGTTTGTTAAGGGATTTTTTCCAGACCCAAAAGCTGAAGGAAAATCAGAAAAGGGTTTGGGGGCACTTAACGTAATGCATCTCAATGTTGCCCAAAGGGAGTTGATAAATTATTGGAAAATTTTCTAAAAAAAGTTCGAGTAAAAATTAAATTTCAAAGGAAACATATCTACTCGTTTTATCGTGTACCGTACTTTTTTTAATTTTGGGTTTATATTCTTTAAAACCCTTTAATCTTATCCCCAGATTTTTTGAATTGTTTTGAAATAATATTAAAATTGCTATTAAAATACCATAACTTTTTTCTTTTTCCATATTACTAAAAAATATTTAAAGCAGTTGGGGGAAAATATAAATTAGTTAAAAAAAACAAAATTAAAAATTTTACTATTACGGGAAAGTAAAGTAAATTTTTTCCAATAATTATTTAAAAATTTTTTAGTTGTTTTTTTACAAATGTTAGTAACATTAGATGGAAAGTTCTCTGAATGGTAAAAACCGTGAATTTGTTCATAAAAAGGGTTAAAAGGGGTAAACAGTTTAGCCTATTGAAGATTTGGCGGGACACAATATAATGTTTTTTAAATGTTGTTGAGGTAGGATATTGTGAGGGGGTTTATTACTGTAAACCCAATAGAGGGCCGTTTACGACGGTTTATATGCGCACTTTTTTCGCACACTACATTTGCCCAAACCCACTTATAAATAACACGAAAAACTAAATCTATATGCTCGTAGATATTTTTTAGTTTTTTTAAACGATTTTATTTTATCATAGGGGCTGTAAAATTTTAGCAAAAAGGGAAATTTTAAAAATTAAATTACAAAACATTCAACTCTATTTTATTTTTTTTTTAAAAATTTACAAATAAATATAATCTACCCTTTTTAAAATTTTGTTTTTTTTCCGATACTTTGCTTCTTTAAAGATACTAAGAAACTAACAATACATTCAGGCGGAACAGGTGAACAAATCAAGCAAGGGGAAAGTACTTTTTTAAATTTAAACAAGGTTTTAATCTGTGATAGATGAATTTTTTGACATGCTTTAGACAATACTTTTAATGTAAAAAAAATTTATTTAAAATTAATGACTACAAAAATGCTAAAAAAATTTGCAAATTTCCCAAACCAAAAAAGGGGTCTTTTAGCTGGGAAAAAGCTGAAAACCACAACTGGGCTTTGACACCTAAGCCACAGAGCACTCCTGCTTTGTAGCCTTCGTTTAAAACTGGTTTAACCCGAACCGAAATCATTTGGAAATGTTAGTGTTAACACATTAAAGACACTTTGAAATTTATGTTTAAAACTTACATGTCCTAAAAAAATTTTTTTCTCTTCCCTAGCGATTGACCGGTTAAAAATTCTTTGTCAACTAGCCTGTACGTTTCAAATTCTATTGCATGAAATTAAAATTTAAAAACCTTGGGAAAAAAGCCTAAATTTTTTTATTCATTGTATTATTATATTTTTTAAACATGGGGTTTTTTAAAATTTTACTTAAAAAAATTTCATAGTGGTAAAAATTTTTTGTCGTTCCCTTTTAACTTTACTTTTTAAAAGGAAATTTTTTTTCTGTTTTGAAAAAATTAACCCTGACAAACATAACAAGGGTTTTTTTTGGGTTTAAAAACGGAGGGTAATTTTTCCTCAGCTATCGACCCCAAAACAGCCATTGGGGCCACTGTCGGCCTTGACACGTTATTTGGGATTAACGATCACCACGGGAGGCGCTTCAACGCAAAATCGTATACGGACCGACCAGCAAAAAGAACGAGAGGGCCCCCCTACAATTTTCGATCACAAAAAATAACTAAATTAAAAAAACTAAATAATACAAAAGAACTACTGCAAATTTGGGGAGTACTCTATAAGAATTTTAACCAGACAGTATACAGCTGTCAAAAATACCATAAAAACCCCCAATTTTTTTACTGGGGAAATGGGGGACGAGTCATTTTTGAATAACGAAAAAAATATTTTCTGTTAGTTTTTCTTTCCCCTTTTCTTACTATTTTACTAATTCCCCCGTTTGTTGGGAATGCGGACCTTTAAACCCTTTTAAAACGTGTATTAATGGGTTTTTTTCCCAAAATTTTCTTTTTTAAT
The DNA here is from genome assembly GCF_021130785.1 of Homalodisca vitripennis. Lineage (NCBI taxonomy): Eukaryota > Metazoa > Arthropoda > Insecta > Hemiptera > Cicadellidae > Homalodisca > Homalodisca vitripennis. The sequence continues at coordinate 159,296,045 of NC_060209.1, forward strand.
AAACCTAATTTTTGTACAATAAAGTAACCCAACATATAATTATTTCCTGGGTTAATTTTTGTCTCAAATTTTTTTATCGTTTATAATTTACCTAACTTTTAAAAATTTTATTATTGGGTTTTTCACTTTAAATTTTATCTTACAATCCCAAGTCATGAATACAACATAACCTTTTAAAAATTTTTGTACTAATGGGTTCTTTCACTTTAATTTTTCCTTAAAAAAAATCTTTTTTTGTGCAAGGCGGGGTTAAAAAAAGTGTTTTTTGGGGTTTTTTTTATTTAAATATCTTACTAAACCTATGTTCGTGCAATAAAGGAAATAACATTTTAAAAGGTTTTTTTTGGGTCTACTTTTTTCTTTTTTTTCAGTCTTACCTTATCTTTAAAAATTTGTTTTTAAACAGACCAAACCTTTATTTTTAAAATTTTTTTCCTTTTATCAACCCAATTTTTATAAAAAACGGACATAACCCCTCATTAAATAAAAATTTTTAAATAAATTATTTTAAAATTTTTTACTGTTTTTACTTAATCTCTGTTCATGGGATACGGGCCAAAAAAAATAAATTATTCTTAGTGTTAAAATTACTTTTGTTCATACTCTTTTACCTTTAAAATATAGTGTGGTGGTGCACGCTTTATTGGGGAAGATTGGGGGCTCGTGGGGCCCAAAAAAAAGTTTGACAATACATACAAACCAATTCTAATAAAATTTACCCCATCGGGGCCGAATAAAATTCTTTTACTTTTTAGACTTTATGTTTTTACAGGTGGTTTTTATGATTACAATTTGATAATACCTTTAAAAATTTGAAAACAATTCTAGACCCCTTTGAAACTGCGATGACTTATTATGGGTGTGAATTCGAACAGGAAATCTTAAATATTGGGAAAAACCAAAGACGTGAAATAAACAATATTTTGATTTCCCAAATTTATTTCATAATTCATTCAATTAAAATCGATAAAAATACCGGGGGTAAAAATTTATTCCCAAAAAAGGAAATTTAGGAAATTTTATATTTTTATTCTTTGATTAAGAAGACAAACAGTTCGTTGAAGTTACTTTGTTTTTAAAAAAAATTTCATTATCTAACCCTAAAAAAATTTACGATTTACTTTAAATAAAGAACATTTTTTCAAAAAAATTTACTTATAGTAATTCAAGGTAAAAAAATTTTTACGATATTTTTAACATAAATAAGCAATTTAAAACATATCCATGCTTAGGAATAGTTTTTTCGTAAAAAAATTTTTAATCCTCAAAATTTTTTCCATTGCGTAAGTTTACAGATTTAAACAAACCTTTTAAAAACTAAAATCGTATTTTAAATTTGTAGGTTTTTTCAATATAATCCAATTTTAATAATTTGGGTGCCAACAGTTAGAAAATAAAGAGCCCATATACATTCTTTTTGCCACCCACGACATACGGAAGGATGATCTACACATCATCTATCTTTCAAGTCCCCGGGCTTTACTTTGATTGGTTTCTAAGACCTGTGGAGCTACGGCTTGCTCTCGGATTCTGAACAGTGATTGTAGAGAAATTTTTCGCCAAGGGTGTCCTGCATGTACAATCAACGGCGTGTGCTCTCAAACCTAAATATGCAAGCCATTAAAAAACCTTATTAACTCCAAACCAAGACAATGTGAACCCCAAGGGGTTTTTACTTAAAGATTAAAATAAAATTTAAAGAAATTACTAAAAATTTAAATTTAAATTATTTCAAAAGAAGGACCCCTTCTAGGGGAAAAAAATTTTTTTTAAATTATTTTTATGAAAGAAAACTCATTTTTCCTAATAATTTTTATTTGAAAAAAAAAATAAAAAAAAATTTTTTTTAAAAAAAAAAAAAAAAAAAAATTTAAGTATTTACTTTAGGAATATTTCAGTAAACATAAAATTTAAAAAAGGTGTTTCAATTTTAACTCAACAAAATTTCTTATTGGAAAAACATTTAAAATTTTAGAGATATTTTCCCAATGAAACAAGTCTGACTAAATATAAGGGTTTTCGATGTTCATATTATTCATATGCACAAATACAAGTAACAAAGTACTTATTTTTTATAAGAAAGGGATATTTTTTTTTTAAAAAATTTTTTAATGTGGTTTCGTCGCTTTAAAAATTTTATAATTGAAAAATTATTAAGCTTACTTTCTTTAATAGAAATTTAGCCACTTTTAAAAAAATGAATAAATGAGGTGCATATTAAGATAAAATTTTGGAGCATTTCGGAAATTTTTCTTGATCTCATGGGGAAAAGATAAACCTTAGATAATTAAAAGAAATTATAGAAAAGCTTTAACTAACATCTACAATCTTCAGAGACATTTCAAAAAGGGGTTATTAAAGCATAAAACCATAGAGTAGGCAGAACAAAAATAAAGTTGGTATTAAAATATTTTTTTTTTCCTCTTCAACAATGGACCACTTTTAAGCACAAAAAGAAATTTTGCGAAGTAATCGTTTGCCTATAGCTAGGACTGAAGTTCTACTCCCAAAAACTACTATTCAAATTTAAAAGTTATTTCCCTATTTAAAGATTTTCTCATAAAATATTGGATTTCGTTTAAAACTTTTAAATCCAATTTCCAAACAACAAATTTTAATATCCCAACCCCAAACCACCAACACGATAAAACTAATAATTTTTTTATTCGTAAAGTAAATTCTCTATTTTTATCAAGAAAAAACCCAAGGGTGGGAAAATGTAAAATAAACTAGGCTTTGCACGTTAAATATTTTTTCAAGTACCCAATAGTAAAGGGGGGAAGTCCTTTTAAAATTTTAAACATGTTTAACAAAAATTTTTACCAAAGCACATGCAAAAACAACTGAGAAAAACCTAACTGTTTAGAGATCGCAGGGTTTTTTAATTTTTGTTTTTTTTTCACGATTATACTATTATAGTTATTTACTTGTAGAACATTATTATAAAAAATCCAACAAACCTCCGATTTGGGTGAAGAGCGATGCACCGTTAAATTTAATCTTTAAGAACTCCAATTTTTTTTTTGTTATAAACACAAAATTTGTGCTTATATAAGAAATAGTTTTAACTGAAGAATGATAACTTAACGCCCATAGAAAATAAGAAAAAATAACTTTAAAAATTTCTAAAAAACAAAAAAACTTCGTTTCAAAAAGTCAAAGTTATTAAAAGTCTTCCCAAATGATGCACGTCATCCCGGGAGATTTCTAAAAACCATTTCTTTGTCGTTAAATGACTTACAGAACTGGTTTGGATTTGGCACCACATTAAATTCCCTACATAAAAACACAGATCTTTTAAAAATTTTTAAATGAAATTGTTAGTTACTTATCAAAACTTACGGGCACGAAAGGTACACTTTCATATTATGTGAAAAGTTTAAAAAGATACCCTCTTTTTGGGGGGTTGGGAAACACACCTACATTACAGTCGAAGCTCTATGCAAATCATAAAATCTTTTGTCACATGGGAAAATAATTAGTTTTCACGTGACTCCACCAATAATATGTACAAACAAGATTTAATAATAGCTCGGGACCGCTCAAGCTAACAAAGAATCGGGCCTCCTCTCAGCAGGCGAACAACTAGCAACAACTAAAAGACTCAGTTAATCAATTCATAAAACCATAAAATCCCTACAACTTCCTCGAAAATGTGTAAGGTCTATTGGGATAGTCACGTTTATGTGTTTATTGACACCACTGAGGCGTTTTTGGCTACAAAGGGAATTTACAATCTAATTCCCTATTTTGAATATAATTTTCTTCGTTTTTAAACCAGCGTTCCCATATACAGATACTCAATTTTTTTAAATTTTCAGATATCCAATTTTTTTAAATTATTTTTTACACTCTGAATATTGTTTTTAAACAAAAATTTAATTACAAACGCCGGGGGAGGTCAATGCGTCAAAACAAATTTTTCCTTTAAAAAACAAGATTTAACTTTTGGATACAATCTAATTTATATTTGCAAAAATAAAAAAATAAAAATACATGGATACAAAGTGTATTATGCAAAAAAATTTTTTTTAAATCCAATAATTATAATTTTGAAAAAAAACTAAAAATTAAAACGAGTCACAAAAATTTAAAATTTTTATTTTTTTCCGATTTAAAAAAAGTTTCCCCTTCCCCCTATAACCAAGAAAAACCCAAACAAAAAAACAAATTATACAAAAACCCCCCTCCCCCCGGTAAAAAAAAAAACTCCCCCCAAAATGCTCCTTTAGTTTTTTTTTAAAAAATTTTTCCTTATTTTGGACGCACTTAAAGCGGTTCGGGAAAGTCCCCAAAAGCCCTTTGGAAAACCGAAAATTGTGCGGAAAAACTCGCTCCCCAAAAGGGCCCTTTTGTGGATTTTGGGGCGGGGGTTTTACTCGAGCCCGGGGTGTTTGCCCCGTGCCCCTTCAAACCATCATACTCTACACTGTTAAATTTTGCAAAAAATATTGTTTTAAATATATAAAAATTGACGGTAGCATTAAGGGGTTCCAATTTTTTAAAAAAGTAATTTTGCATGTTTCTCTTTTTTTTTCAGTCCAGCGAGAACCCCGAACAGAAACGCTTTTGAAAACACAAACACTCAAAATTAAATTTGTGCTAGTGTTGCGACCCCAGACCACGGGCCCAAAATCCAAGCGAACTAAACAAGAGAAAAAAAACCCAAGTTTAAAAGAAACTTGTTAGGGAAATTTGCAATTGGGGACTTTAAAAAAAACCCAGTCAAGGGCAGCGACTGGCAAAACACAGTTGATATAAAAGTACGCCAGCTGAGGTCATCATCTATTTGTCCCCCCAAATTTTTTAACACACCTTCTTTGTTGACAAACTAATTATTAATTAGAATAAAAGGTGAATTATTTTTTCATACTTTAAAAAAATTCCAAAAAACCCTGTCTTTTTTGTATTTTAAATGAAAATTTTAAAAATTTTTTAAAAATTTGGGTAAAACCCTGTGTCAAAACTATAGGGAACTTTTTAATTTTTCAAATCCTCGACTGTCCCGCAGAAAACCCGAGGCTATTTTGTCAGTACATAACAACGGGTTTTATGTGGGACCCCGGGTAAGTTTGTTTCCCATATGGGTTTTAGAGTACGGGTCCCAAGACGAACCCGGGGGGAAAACCCAAAATTTTGACTGGAGCCCACGATAAAACGACTACCCCCACCTCCCCAAAACACGCTCCCCTTCGATTTCGGTAAAAAGCTCAGCCCCTGTAGAACCAAGCGCCCCAACCGAGACCCTTAACACTCCAGAAGCTGTGGGTGCCCGAAAACAGCCCCAACGTTTTTTGTCAAATCCATCACACCCCCACATCCGCCGTTTTTGATCCACTCTTCCCCCCAAACCGACACGAAAAACTTTTTCCCTTTCCCGGAACAAAAACCCGTCGTGAACCCCCAAAAACCTTAGAAAATTAAAAAGTCGAACCTTCAAAAAAAAAAATTTTAAAATGGGCCAAAAAAAAAATTAGCTCAAAACCTTACTAAAGGTAAAAATTTGAGAAATGGGACGATAAGAATCCAAGAATTAAAATCCCCCCCCTTGGGGAAATTGGAATCGCAACTGTGCTCTTCATCCCCAAAACCCCGGCCCCATTTCCAAAAGAAGCGAAACAAGTTGGGCCAAAGGTTTGGTTTTATGGTTTAAAATCAAGATTTTACTATTTTAACTTGATATACCGTAAATTTCCCAGAGGATGTTTTGTTTTTCAAACCCTTCAAAAGGCAGATCCCCACCCCCCTCGGGTCCCCAAAGTGCATCGATACTGGTTTAAACATGAAAGGAAGTTCGGCACCTGGAACTGTAAAGGGGGTTCTTTTCCCGTTTTTTATTCAAAATTTTCACCCAAACGTCCTTTAAAAATGTTTAAAATTAAAAAGAGCCCAAAAAATTTTCTTGCTTGTTTTTTACTTTACGCCCCCCTCAATCTCAATTTCAAATTCAAAATTTCCGAACTCAAGCCTTTTTTTAAAATTTCCCCCTTAAATGATTTTTCCAAGCTTTTTTTGCTTTTTTTTGGAAGATAATGAAAGTGTTTAAAAACATATATTTGGACTTAGCATTTTTTTATAACTTTAGAGTAAACTTCTTATAGCATTTAAATGATTTTTTTTCTCTTGTGGGGGTTTAAATTCTTAAATTGAAATGTAAAATTGTAATGTTTTGTTTTGAAGTTACTATCCCTTTTTTGAAAACCACTTTTTATTTTTGGGAAAATTTTTTTTTAATTTAACTAATTTCTTAGGACAACGCCCTTAAAAATTAAACCCAAAAAGGGTTTTTTAAAAAATCTATAAAAATTTATTAATCTCTGGCGGGAAACCCAGATTTTTTGTAAATTCCAAAGGCTCCCGGGATAACTTAAGGTTCAACAAGCAAATTTTTAAATTTGAGGTTAACGGGAGGGTTTTAGGACGGGGGTTGGCAACGATTGACCCGAGGGGCGCCAAATACAGAGACGACTGAGCAAAAGGGGGTCAGAAAGCCCTGTTCCAAAACCTCAACACCCACCCCCCCTTTCCGGGCATGTCATCCCCCACCCAGCCCCAAAATTGACCCCCCCCGGCCAGAAAAACCAATCCTCAAAAGGGGGAAAGAGCTAACTATTGTCTCAACCGTAACAAGGTAAGAGGTCTTTCATTTCCTGGAGAGCTCTGAATGGGCCAACCCAAAATTTTTGAAGTCCCCAAGGAAAAATTGTTTTTTTTTTTTTTAAAAATTTTTTAATTTTTAAAAAAAATTTGGGGGGGTTTGGGGGGGGGTTTTTAAATTTTTTTTGGGTTTTTTAAAAAAAGGGGGGGGGGGGTTTTTTTAAAGGGGAAGGGAAAAAGGGGGGGGGGGGTTTTTTAAAAAAAAAATTTGGGGTTTTTTAAAAAAAACCGGGTTTTAAAAAAATTTTTTTTAATTTTTGGGGGTTTTTAAAATTTTTTTTTTGGGAAAAAGGGGGGGGGGGGAAAAAAATTTTTTTTAAGGGGGTTTTTTAATTTTTTTTTTAAGGGGGGGTTTGGTTTTTTGTTTTTTTTTGGGGGGGGTTTGGGGGGGGGAAAAAAAAGGGGGGGGGTTTTTTTAAAAAAAATTTTTTAAAAGTTGGGTTTTTTTAAAAAGGGGGGGGGAAAAAGGGGGGGTTTTTTTAAAAATTTTTTTAAAAAAAGGGGGGTTTTTTTAAAGGGGAAAAAAGGGGGGGGGGGGGGGAAAGGGGAAAAGGGGGGGGGGTTTTTTTTTTGGAAAAGAAAGGGGGGGGGGGAAAAAAAGGGGGGGTTTTTTTAAATTTTGGGTTTTTTTTTTAAAAAAAAAAAATTTTTTTTTTAAAAAAATTTTTTTAAATTTTTTAAAAATTTTTATTTTTAAAAAAAATTTTTAAAAAATTTTTTTTTGGGGGGGGTTGGGTTTTTTTTTAAAAAAATTTTTTGGGGGGGGGTTTTTTTTTTTTTTTAAAAAAAAAGGGTTTTAAAAAATTTAAATTTTAAATTTTTTTTTTAAAAAATTTTTTAAAAAATTTTTTTAAAAATTTTTTTTTAAAAAAAAAAAAAGAAAATTTTAAAAATTTTTTTTTAAAATTTTAAATTTTTAAAAAAAAAGTTTTCCAAAAAAAAAAAATTTTTAAAAAAATTTTAAAAAAAATTTTTTTTAAAAAAAAAAAAAAAATTTTTTTTTTTTTTTTTTTTTAAAAAAAAAAAAAATTTTTTTTTTTTTAAAAAAAAAAAAAATTTTTTTTTAAATTTAAAATTTTTAAAAAAAAAAAATTAAAAAATTAAAAAAAAAAAAATTGCCTTTTTTTAAAAAAAATAAAATTTTTTTAAAAAAAAAAAAACCCCAAAAAAAAAAAAAAAAATTTTTTTTCACCAAAAAAAAAAAAAAAAAATTTTTTTTTTTAAAATTTAACCTTAATTTTCCCAAAAAAAACCCCCCAAAAAAAAAAAATTTTTTTAATTAAAAACCCCAAAAAAAAATTTTTAAAAACAAAAAATTTTTTAAAAATTTTTTTTTCCAAATTTTTTAAAAAAAAAAAAAAAGGGAAAATTTTTTTTTTTCCCCGAAAAAAAATTTAAATTTTAAAATTTTTTTAATTTTTTAAAAATTTTTTTAAAATTTTTTTTTTTTTAATTTTTTTAAAAAAAAAAAAAATTTTAAAATTTTTAAAACAAAAAAATTTTTTTTAAAAATAAATTTTTTAAATCAAACCCAAAAAAAAAAAAAAAAGGGGAATTTTTAAATTAAAAAAAAAAAAAAAAAAAAAGGGGGTTTTTTTCCCTTTTTAAAAAAGGGGGGTTTTTTTTTTCCCTTTTTTAAAAAAAAAAACCCCCCCCGAAAAAATTTTTTTAAATTAAAAAATTTTTTTTTAAAAAAAAAAATTTTTTTTTTTAAGGTTTTTTTTCCTTTTAAAATTTAAAAAAAAATTTCCCCCCCCAAAAAAAAATTTTTTTTTTTTTAAAAAAAAAAAAAATTTTTTTAAAAAAAATTTAAAAATAAAAACCCCCTTTTTTTTTAAAAATTTTTTTTTGGGGGAAAATTTTTTGGGAAAATTTTTAAAAACCCCAAACCCTCCCCTTTTTTTTGGGGGGGTTTTTTAAAAATTAAAAACCCTTTTTTTCCCCCCAAAAAAATTTAAAAGGGTTTTTTTTGGGGTTTGGGGGCCCCCCCCCGGGGGGGAAAGACTTTAAAAAAAATTTTTTTTACTTTTTTTAAAAAAAAATTTAAAAAAAAAATTTTTCCTTTTTTTTTGGGGGAAAAATTTTGAAAATTTTTGGAAATTTTAAAACCCAAAAAAACCCGGAAAAAAATTAAAATAAAAAAAATTTTTAAAAAACCCTTTTAAATTTTTTTTTTTAAATTTCCCCCAAAATTTTAAAAGGGGGGGGCCTTTTTTTTTTCCCAAATTTTTTCCAAAAAAAATTTAAAAAAAAAAAAAATTAAAAAAATTTAATTTTCCAAAAAAAAGGGGGGGAATTTAAAAAAACGGGGGGCCCTTTTTTTAAAAAAAAAAATTTTTTTAAAAATTTTTTTTCCTTTTTAAAAAAATTTTAAAAAAAATTGAAAAAAATTTTTGGGTTTTTTTTAAAATTTTATTTTTTTTTTTTTTTTGGTTTTTTTTTTTTTTTAAAAAACCCAAAGGGGAAAAAAAAAAAAAATTTTTTTCCCCTTTTTTTTTAAATTTTCCTTTTTCCTTTTAAAAAAAAATTGGGGGGCCAAAAAAAAGGAAAAAAAGGGGAAAAAAAAAAAAAAGGGAAAAAAAAAAATTTTTTAAATTTTTTTTTGGGGGTTTTAAATTTTTGGGGGGTTTTTTTTTAAAAAAAGGGGGAAAAAAAAGAAACCTGGAAAAAATTTTTAAAATTAAAAATTTTTTTTTTAAAAATTTTTTAAAAAAATTTTGGGTTTTTTTAAAAAAATTTTCCTTTTTTTTTAAAAAAAAATTTTTTTAATTTTTAAATTTAAAAAAAGTTCCTTTTAAAAAAAAATTTTCCCATTGGGGAAAAAAAACCCCTTTGGGAAATTTTTTTAAAGGGCCCTTTTTTTTAAATTTAAAAAAATTTTTTGTTTAAAAATTTTAAAAGCGTATACGAACCATTCTCCGGGTAAATTTTAATCAGTATAAGAAAGGTTTATAAGCATAATTTTATTTTTGTCGTGCTGTAATGTGCAAAACACACGGGGTATTCCATATATTAAACAGAAGAGCTGAACGCTTTGCTTTGTACAACCTTTAGATACCTCTTGCTGATTGAATTTGTATGCATTTATTAAAAATGACAGTTAAAAGTTTAGGATACAGAATTAAAAAATTTTTATATTTTTTTGTTATTGTTAACTCTCATTGGTTAATTTTTCATCTGATTTTCATCGAATTCTCACAACTGTTCTTTATTAGACAAGCGTAAGGGAATCATATTACTCGAGAACCTTAAAAATATTTAATTTTCTTTCTGTCTTTTTACATATAAAACTTTAACTGGCCAATAGAAAATAATAAGTAAAGCACATTGCGTATATACAGTTTCAAAAATTTTTGTATAAAATTGATCTTAATGCATTTAAAATTTATAAAATAAGCTTGTAAATTGTTTGAGTGGTTTGTTTTTTGATTTACTGAACGAGGGAAAAAATCAATTCCAGTAACACGTGCGATGCAATTAATTAGATAGTCCTAAAATGTAAATTTTTAGGAGTGGGGTAAAGGAATTAATGGAACATATATTGGGCATAGTTTAGTAAAGCGTTTTCAGTGTTTTAATTTTGAACAAAAATAACCTATTTTTGGAATTTTTTAGAATTTGGAAATTCTAGTCCTATATGTAACTAAAAAAAAAATGTTCTTGATATGAAATAGGTTGTCTCCACCGTATGGGAAATATAACATATGGAATTAGTATAGTTTCCTTCTGTTTTATAAGGCTGAAAACGAAATTTTGTTGTGAAAGTTCTATATTAAATGTATCTGTAATTAAGTCTTCACTTCATTTCTTCAAAAGTTGAACAAATCAAGCGTTATCCAAAGATTCACTCGATGTTTTAAATAGTCACAGGGCAATAATGATGCAAAATCTCCATATAAAGGGAAAAATTTAGTCAAACGATGGTACAAACGTGTCGGCAGTCTGAATATTACCAATACCCAATACCCAAAGCTTTGCTGAGATCTACGCTGATCCTACCCTAACATTGAGCCACAAGGGTGTGGGATTTCCCATTTCGGCTTTACGGTTCAATACGCTCTCTCCCTCAAGAACTGTTTTGTGGTTGGAAAGTTTCCTTTTTTATGTCTTTCTGAACGATGTCCTTTAAATGTAAATTTTTTTCTTTAGCACGACCGTTGTTTCCCAAAAGTTAGTTTTTAATATTCAGGCGTTTATACAATTACTGTATGTTTAAATATGAATATTAAAATGACATTCTGGTAAATTTTAAAACTTTAATTATAATATACACAGTAAAAAATTGTTCATTTATAAATTTTTCATATTTTTTTAAATTTACTATTATGAAACTTAGAGCTTTTAATCTCAAAAAAAAACCCGGGTTCAAATTGTTGGTTTGACAATATTGTACAGGCTCTAAATGGAGTATATTTACTGTCCTATTTAAAACTAACTACACGCGTCACGGGCATGGGGTATTCTCCATGCAGAGATTAACGGGAAAATTGTAAACCGTTGTCTTTAAACCCCAAAATTTATTTTCGACTTTTAAATTTGAAAGATACGTCACAATAGTTTTCTTAATATTTTTACTTCGTAACAACTATAATAAAAAAAATTTTCTCTCTCACCCAGTGTTGTTGACAGTGACGGAGAAGTAACACCTGTAAAACTTTGGGGGCCAAAATGATCAAGTGTTTTTCTCAGTTGAGCAACCTTGCTGTTGTTTCATAAAAAAATTTAAATATTAAAACCCCAAAATTTTTTAAAAATAATTGGGGGGCCCTAAAGGACCTGTTTTTTAAAAATATATTATGTGTTTCTAAAAAATTTTTTTATATTTTAAAATAAAAAAAATTTGACTGAGCGAAAAAGGCTTCATTAAACTTTTTGCGTAAACATCATTGGCCGAAACCCAACACTTTTTTTCTTTTTACCCACAAAGGGGCATTTTCAAAAAATTTTTTCCCTTTTTATTGTACTGCTAAAAAATTTGAAAAAATAACAACAAAAAAAAGTAAGACCAAAATAAAAATGTTAAAATTAAAACATAGACAATAACATTTTTTAAAATAAAAATTTCGTATACTTTAGATCAAGGCGGTCCATTATTAAAAAAAAGTACTTAAGAAATAAAAATTAAAAAGTAACTTTAGAAAAATACAAATTTTAAAAAAGGGTTAAAATCCCATTTTGTAACTTAAAAGAAAGAAATTTTCATTGAACAAAAAAATTAAAAATTTTTATTACCCCTGTCCATTTTAGAAAATTCCCAAAATTTAAAAAAATTAAGATACAATTTACCCTTTTCTCTAAAACGGTTTAAGGGCATCAGACATTTAAAAGAAACAAAAGGGGCAATACAAAGATTCCAAGGGGGTGGGAAGTGACAAAAAAAAAACTTCGAGGGGATCAAAGAAGTTTATAACAGGGGACATACCCCCCCGGGGAAACCCTTTCGAGGAAGTAGTTTTGGGTTTTCGCCCCTCTGACACGACCACGTTTGGCGACACACGGTTTACCTCATGTGCAGACAGGGCCCCACCCAAATCTGTAAAAACATCGACACTGCTACTAATTTCAGCATGTCCTTTAAAAGATGTTTTATCTGACATGAATTTTTGGGGGAGGGAGACCCTTTATTTTCCCTTAAAGAGCATCTTTATTAATAAAAATCTAATTTTTTGTTGTGAACCGTTATTTGGTTTGCTTTTTTTTAAATTGTTTTATATTTTTGATCGATGCTCCTCAAGCCATTTTATGAAAGGTTTTTCTAAAAATTTTTTTTTGATATGGTTTATTTTTTATACGTAATATAGTTGCATTAAAATTTAATATTTAATAGAATGGAATAGAATAGAATATATTTATTTAAATCTGCTATCTCTATCGAGTGGGCCCTTTTCCCGCACCATTTCAATATAACAATGTAATAAAAAAAATTATTTATACAATCTAACTAAGTTAGTTTACAAAATTTGTTAGTCTTATAGAAACATACGAGTATACTATTTTTATATGAAAAAGGCAATGCCGAAAATCGACTGGGTTTCAGTTTTCCCAAAGGGTGTTGAAAAAACCCAACATTTAAACCCCCATAAAACCCACTTTTTTTCAGATAAATCAGGAGTTTTTTTATATTTAGGGACCCTTTTAACAATAATAAAAAACCCTTCGTAAAAATATTATAAACGAATATTATCATATATATCTTTTTAACACTTTTTTTATCAGAGCAAAAAAGCACCCATTTTCCCAAAACACTATTACAAACATTAGGGCCCCATTTTTAATTTCTCTTTTAATTATCGTTTATTGTATTTTTTTTTAGGGGTACGGAAAAAAAGTGTATTAAAAACCCGATTATTTTACTCACAAAATATAATAATAAAACAAAAATACAGGTGGCAAATATTAAAAAAAATACTGAAAATATAAAAGAATAATATTTGACATCTTTTAATTTATATTAAAATATTATAACCCCTTTAGTAGAAAAAAAAAAAATACTTGCAAAAGTGCAACAGGGATACGGGGGAAAATTTACATTTTTATAGATTTTAAAATTTTAAACCCCCAAACCCCCAACAAAAAATAAATTTGGTTTTAGTTTTTTTTTTGAGTATATTGAAAAAAATAAAACCTTTAAAATAATTTCCAAAACGTTTTTCGTTTTTATAATCGAACTTTTAAAAAATTTTTGGGTTAACAGTTTAGGGAAGTTACAAAGCAGGGGTGTTTTGCGATTTTTGGGTTGCGAAGCCAAACCTTTCTATTTTATGCTGTGAAAATAAATTTCCCAAAAAATGGGTGAGTAAATATAAATTAGTTAGTATAAAAAATATGTCTAAAGCCTCCCAAAAAAAATTTTTAAATCAATTGCAAATTTAGACTTGAAAATTAGTCCCAGCCTTTCTGTCTATTTTTAATGCCAGTAATACTTCACTGTGCCCCTTTTTCCCCAAATTTTTGGGGAATACAAAGTAGGTAACCTATTAAAAAAAAAAAAATTTTGTTGATATAATATATATATAAATATATATATATATATATATATTTTAATTTTTTTAAAATTTTAATTATAAATTATAAACACTACTAAAAGGGTGTTTTTTAAATTTAAATTTTAAATTTTTTTAATTTTAATTTTTTGAGGTAATGTATACCAAAACAAAGTCATATAAGATATCATAGGGAAACCAAAAAGATTTAAAGGATTGAAATTTTACTTATGTGAAAACGTGTAAATGGTCGACACTGAAAGTGTAATAAACAAGTTCGAATATAGCCCCGTTGGGGAAAAACAGAACCCCAAAAAAATTTTTGTCTAAAAACCCCAAAATTATTTGTGAGAATTAAAAATTTTTTATTGCCCAAAAAGGGAAACTTCACTCTCCGTTATAGTTACTTAAAAAAAACTCGGAGGTCTTTTAATACCAAATTTTAAAACCCTTTTAGCAACTGCTTAGAAATATTAAATTTATTTTTTTTTTACTATCAAGAAAAAGATTTAAAAAGCTTTTAGTTATTAAAAATTTGTTGTTTTTAACCGAAACACCTGAAAACACGTCCCAAATATTTATGTAATTTTTAATTTTAATTGAACTTTTATACATTTTTGAAATAAGATGTCTTGACAACATAGTACGTAATTACATTTTGCTTTTTACACGATTAGAATTTTTGGATATGCCATAAAAAAAAGCCAAATAAAGCGTACAAGTTTTTACTAGAAAAAATGAAATTTATTGAAAGTAAACAAAAATTTAAAAAATTTCTTGAACAACATAGAACACATACACTATCGAGTAACACATAAAAAATTTTTCCTTTCTCATATTTTTTAAATTTTTTTCCGTATATTACAGATTTTGAAAAAATAATTTTAGCCCCAAAAAAAAATTTTTTTAAAAAATAGAACTTTAAAATTTAAATGTATTTTTCTGTAGGGTTTTGATTTATAAATATATATATCAAGAAGTTTTTAATTTAAAAAATTTTACCTCTTTTGGATCCCCAAAAAATGGGGAACGGGGTTAGCACATGAAGAAATTACTGGCATTAGAATTCAACAAAATCCCGTACAAATTTAAAAAGTCTAAATTTTCAATAGGTGAACTTTTTTAGCATGTTTTTGGACGTACTCATGTTCAAACCCCAAATTTTTATTTTTACTCCCTCGTTTTTTGGAAAAATTATTTTTAACAGCATAAAATAGAATGTTGCCCTTCCACCCCAAAAAGCCGAAGAGAAACCTCTGCTTTGTAAACCTTTTATCTGTTAACAAACATTTTAAAATACGAAAAAATTTTTTTGAAATCGTCAAAAAACGTGAAGTTTAAAATTTTGTGTTAAACACTCAATAATCAAGCTAAATGAACTGTTTATTTTAGTGGAAAATATTTAAAAAATCCATAAAGAAAAAATTGCGTCCAAATCGTTTCACACTTAGCGAGCATTTTTTAAATCTACTAACTTTAATTTTATAATATAAATAAATAGTGTTTGTCAAAAGTTGTATATTTTATATTAACAGAAAATTTTTTCGCAAATATTTAAAAATCTGTATTTAGTTATATTATTATTTTTTGTTAAGAAACAATAAATCAGAACTTCTTTTCCCAATTTTTTTTCCGTACCTCAAACACAAAAACAACATAAAATTGGTAATCCTAGTTTTTGTAAAAAATAAAATTTTTTAATAATAGTGTGTGAAACTAATTGAGAATAATCAAAAGGGCGCAATAACTGTCTCCGTCTTCAACGCCCGCGCGTTGGTCGACTTTGCTATGCAATTTTTGGTTTAAAAAACAACACTATTTTTCCAAAAGGGGCTGGGTTTTCCCTTTTGTTTTAATCCAAATTTGCCCTTTTTGGAAAGGTAGGGGGGCCCTTACTCTCTTTTGGGATTAAGGTGGTAAAAAATTTTGTTTGAAGAAAACGGTTTTTAAACAAATTCCAAACCAAAAAAAAAAAAAAGAAAAAAAATCCCTAAAAAAAAGGAAAAAAAAAAAAAAAATTTGCAAAAAAAAAAAAAAAAAAAAATTGGAAAAAAACAAAAAAAAAAAGTGCCTTCAAAAAAACTAAAAAATTGCAAAAAAAAAAAACCAAAAAAAAAAAAAAAAAAAAGCGCCTTGGGCTTCTTGTAAAAAAAAAAACCCTTAATGAAAAAATTTTTTGTTTGCCCAAAAAAAAAAAACCTTGGGGGTTAAAAAAAAATGGAAAACCCCCCCCAAAAAAAAAAAAAACCAAAAATTTGGGTTAAAAAAAAAAAATTTAAAAAAAAAACCCGGGTTTTTATTTCTTAAATTTTAAAAACAAAATTTTTTTTGAATTTTTTTTAACCAATTTTAAAATGGCTATTTTTATCACTTTTAAAAAAATGACACATTGTGAGAAAAAGTTTTTAATATGTAGTGGAGTGGGAGTTTTAAAAATTTTTAAAATACAATTGAAATATGATTTTATTTCCCTTGAAAAATTATTTATTTTTCAAATAATTTAAAAACCCCTTTAGTTTTTTACTTTATACTACAACCTATTTTTTAAAATAAAAGGGAGTTTCAAAGGGAAAAATTTAAAGGGAAAAATGTTTTTTATCTATAAGGCGAAGTTGAAAAAAAAAATCATATTCCACTTCTTTTTCCACTTTTTAATAAAGATAAAAAAAAAAGAAAATAAAATAAATCCATTCCTTTTAGATTTTTAAACGGGTAATTGTAAGTAAATTACGATTATAAACCAATATAAAAATTACTTTTTTAAAAAAAAAATTTTGGGGGTTATTTTTAAATTAAATAAACCCATTGAGGTTTTACAAAATCATTTTTAAATTTCCCAATGGGCTACAAATAAAATGATCGTTCCTTATTTCTCTCTTTCCCTCTTTTCCCACTTACCCTTACATGCGGGTTACCCTAAGTGCGACCCCCCAAACCACCCATCGTCACTCCCCCCCCCAAACTTCTGCCCCAAAAGTATCGTGCCTGATATATCTGGGTGAGCTTTTCCACCTTTGACTTGCGAAAACATTTTTAATATTTTTTTGTATAAGGGTTGACTGAAAAATTTGCAATTGATAATAAGATACACTATTTTTTACAGGGAAATAAAATCAGACATAAAAACAAAATTTTTGGGTAATTTTAGAAACCCAAACATAGTTTAAATTTTTAAAACAGACAAATTTAAATGAAATCTAAAAATTTGTACAATTTTAATACCGAAAATTTGGCCCAAAATAAGGAGAAACATGTCCTTTAAAGGCCCGCGGTATCACATGGTTTAACACTTGATCCCACTAGGGACCTAAAAAAGCACCCATGGGTACCAAATATACGATCAATTGACAAAAAATATTTGACAAATTGTGTATTTATGTTTTTTAAAAACTGTTTAAACATTAGTGAAATTTACAAAAATTTATTATTTGGGGTTTTTTTTAACCCTTTTCCCAAAATTTCTATTTTTATCATACGTAGCAAGCTAATTATTGTTTTTCCTTTCGAAGCAATAATTTTTTTTAAAATTGCTTTCAGGGTTAAAACCCAAAGGGTTTTTAAAAACCCCCCGTTGCAATTTTACATTATTTATTCAAGTGCCCAATTTAAAAGGGGGGGGTAAAATTAATTTTAAATTTGTCTTATGGGTTAGTTAAAATTTTAATTAAAACCAATGAAAAAACCCACGGGGCAATACCCCCGTTTAAAAAAAAAAAAGTTGAGGGTTTTGATTTCATCCTTTCCTTTCCAATTAAAAACGAATTAAAAACAAAAATGTATTGTAAAACATTACAATAGAACAATTATAAAAATTTCCCTTCCAAAATTTTGTTTTGTCTAGTGGGGTGCACCAGCCGAATGACCAGTTAACCTTGTTTTTACTTTTTTCTTAGATTGAAAACAGTTTATTGTGTGTTTATCTGTGTTGTTTTTTTGTTTTTTTTTGTAAAAAATTGTATTTAAAAATTTTTAGGAATTTTCCCAGGAGTTTTCCATAATTCAAGTATAAAGAGAGTGTCAATACCGCTGATCGTGGGTTTTTAAAAAAATATTTAGGGTTTTTTTCAATCTGGATAAATTTCCCATTAATTTTAAATAACAAAAAAACCCACTTAATCATAAAAAAACTCGATTTTTTATCAAAACCTTTACTGTTAAAAAAAACTTATCCATTTTTAATGAAGGTAAATTTATTCAAAAAAACAATTATGAAAGCAACTATATTTTAAAAAAAGAAACATTATCAGAAAAAAAAGCATCAAAAGTTGGACCGAGTATGGGACATACGGTTTTTTCCCAATTTTTTGGGGTTTGACACACTAACCACACTTACGGGTAACCCCTTTTTTTAAAAAAATAAAAGATGATGATACCTTACAATCAAATTGGGGTTTTTTCAAAAGTTACGTTTAAATCATAAAAAGGGCCTTTAACTTTTGTATTATACCAGTTAAAATTCGCAATAACTTATTCCTATTTCCCCTGGAAACAGGGCAGGCCATTTAATGTTCATTTGGATCCTCGCGGGATTGAGGGGTTTTCAGTTTCATTTTAGCGACATCAGCTTGGCACAAAGGGGGGCCCCCCCCATTGTTTAGTTAATGGGGCAAATAGCCAGCCATCGTACCCGGGGTTTTTAAAACAAAACCATAAATCATTTTTACGGGTTAAAAGTTTTTTAATGGTGTATATCCAAGGGGATAGATTTTTTTCCTACCCCCTTGGGGGATGGTTTTCATTCATTGGAAAACAAATTAAAATTGTACATAACAGAAACCCGGGACAAAAATTTAATAATATTCCGTGCAGTAACTTTAAATGTCAATAGTTAGGGTAAATGGAGGGCCTTTGATACTTAAACCTATTTTTAAAAATGCAGAGGATAGTGGGGGTGGCGTACATCCCTTAGTTTTAATTGAAAAAAGTAAGCCTGAAAGTCCAGGGGGAAATCTAAATTTTCTACCCCCCTGGAAGATGACTAAAAAAGCAGATTTTTCCCCGGTGTTAAAAGGGGTGTTGAGATAGTTTTAAACTTGCTCATTGTATTTTTTAAAAAACCCAATGGAACCTTTTGGCCCAAGATTACGGAATTGCCAAATTAATTTTTAAAAATTTTTGAAACAAAAATAATAATTTTTTAAAAAAAACCCAAAAAAAAAAAGAAGGGGTAAAATTTAAATTAATTTTTTAAAACAAATTTTAAAAATGATTTTTTGGCTATCTTAAAAAGTTTTGTTAAATTTAAAAAAAATCGCCCAGAAATTTTTTGTTTTTAAATGACAAAAAATTCTGGCATTTTTTACTTAAAACCAAAAAATAAAATTTTTTTTTAAATTAAAAATTGAAAGGAAAAAAAGGGGCCAAATTTTTGTAATTAAAATTGTTTGGGGAAGGGAAATTGGGGGGTTTAAAAAAATAAAACCCGGGCCTTCAAGGAAAAAAAGGAATTTAACCCAAATGGGGAAAAAAACTTTTAAATTTTAAGCAAATTTTATTTTTTTGGTTTTAAAAATTTTTTGTGGGGGGGTATAAAAATTTGGCGGTTTAAAATTTTTTAAATTTTTAAAAATGGAAAATTTGGTTTTTTCCTAGGGGTTATAAAATTTTTTGAAAAAAAGGAAAACCCTTTATTATTTGAAAATTTTTGGGTTAAAGGGGAAATGGTTAAAGACAAAAGTTTTTAAAGTTTATATTTCGGGCCTTTTAAAAAAGTTTTTAAATTTTCAAATTTTTAAATTTTCCCTGGATAAAAAGTAATTTAACTTTAAAAAAAATTAACTTGCAAAAATTTAAATATTTAAAATTTAGTTTTTTTTTTTTTAAAATAAAAAAAAAATGAAAAATTTTAAAAAATTTAAAACCGGAAGGAAATTTTTAAATTTTATCAAAGCAAAAACTTTTTTTTTCTATAAAAATAAAAAAACCGGGTTTTTGGTTTTTTTTTTTTAATTTAAAAAAAACGAAAAAACCAAAAATTGTTAACTAAAAAGAAAAATTAAAAAAAAAGAGAAAAAAAAAGGAATTGCTTTTAAAAAAGGTTTTTTTTAAAATTTAAATTTCCAAACATTTTGAGAAAAAAAATGTTTGGAAATTTTTTGAAAAAAAAAAATAAAATTAAAAGTTTAAACCCAGGGCCCGGAAGGGGGGCCCTTAATTTAACTTTAAAAAAATTTTTTTGGCCGGTTTTTGAAAAGGAAAATTTAATTTCAAAAAAATTAAAAATCCTTTCCTTCCTGGGGAGGCCACTTTTTATTTTTAACCTGAAAAATCCAAAAAAACCTTATAAAGGCTTTTTAACATTTTATTTTTTTTTTTTTTTTTTTTTTTTTCCGGGTTTTTTTTAAAATTAAGTGTTTTTTTTAAAGGAAGTTTTAAAAATTAACCTTTTTGAAAAAAAGGTTTTAAAACTTTTTTTTCCCCTAAAAATTTGCCAAAAAAAAAGTTTTTTAAATTGGGGTTTTTTTCCCTTGGGAAATGAACAAATTTAATTTTTGGAAATTAATTTAAAAAACCCAAAGGAAACTTAATTTTGATAATTTTTAAAATTTCAAAACAAATTTTTTTTTTTTGTAAAAAAACCCAAAAAGGCCCCCAAAAATTTTTGGAAAACAACCCAAAAAAAAAGAAAAAAATTTAAAAAGGTTTGAAAATATTTTTTTCTCCTAAAAAAACCCAAAAAAGCAAAGCAATTCTGTTTTTTCTTTTTATTAACCTTCCCTCAACAAAAATTTTTTTTTTTCAACAAAAAAAATTTTTAAAATTTTTTTTAAAGGAAGCCCCAAAAAAAGGGGAAATTAAAATAAAAAGGAATTTAAACTTTTTTTGTTAAAAAATTTTTTTTTTAATTGGGGGGTTTTGATTTTGAAAAAACCTTTTCCTTTTGGATTTTAAAGTTTTTTTTTCACCAAACAATTAACAACAAACCCAAATTAAAAACGTTTTTTTAAATTTTTCCAAAACGTTTTTAACCGGTTTTTTGGGGGGGAAGGTTTTTCCAAAGTATTAAAATTAATTCCCGTTTAGTTTAAGGGAAAAAATTTAAAAATACCCCCTTAAATAAACCAAAAACCTGGAAACCGGTTTTTTTTGGGAAATTTTGGGCTTTGAAAAAAAATAAAAAAAAAAAAGGTTTTTACAAAGTAAAACCTAAATTTTTTTTTTGGAAAATTTTTTCCTTTTAAAAAAAAATTTTTCAAGGGTTAAAAAGCCCCAATTTACTTTAACCCCAAAAAAATTTTTTTTTTTTTTTAATTTATTTTTAAACCTTTTTTTCCCCCGTGGTTTTTTTTAAAATAAAAAGAAAAAACTAAACTAGACCTTGAAAATTTAAAAACGAAAAGGGAAAAAAATTTTAAATTTTTTTCTTTTTTTAAAGGGAAAAAATGGGTAAGGTTTTTGTAAAAAATCATTTTGTTTTGGCTTTAAAAGTTTTTTTAAGAAAAAAAAAATTTGGGGGCAAAAAAAACTTTGGGAAAAAAAAAGTTTAAGGAAAATTTAACAAAATTTTTAAAAAAATTTGAAAAAATTGGCCTTAAAAAAAAAACAATTTGCAAAAAATTGCCAAAAAAAGTTTGGTTTTTACCTAAACAGTTTTTAAATAAATTTTTGGTTCCCGTTTTCCCCGGCTTTTTTCCTTAAAAAATTTTAAAAAAAACTTTTTTTAGGAACCCCTTTAAAACCCTTTATTTAACAAAAAAAAATTTGCTTTTATTAAAGTTTTTTAAAAAACCCAATCCCTAAAAAATGGGATGTTTAAATTTTAAAATTTTGGTTTTTTTTTAAAAATTATAAGAAAAAAATAAAAAAAACGGCAAAAAAAGAGGAAAATTTATTTTCCGGGGAAAAAAAAGGTTTGGAAAAAAAATTAAAAAATTGTAATTAAATAAGCAATTTTTTTGTATAAAATTTTTTTCCCCCAAAAAAAGTGAAAAATGAAATTTTTTAAAAAAACAATTTTTTTTTTTTAAATTTTAAAAAAAATTTTTTTGAAATTCCGTAAAAAACCCCAAGGGAAAAAATTTAAAAATTTAGGATTTTAAAAATTAAAAGTGGAATTTAAAATTTTTTAAATCGGAATTTTGCCAAATTTTTAAAATCTAATTTTCTTTTCCTTTTCCAAAAACCTTTATTTATGTTCCTTTTAAATTAAAATTTTTTAAAGGTATTGGAAAAAAATTTCCCAATAAAAAATGAAAAATCACAAAAAATTTGGGTTTTAATTTTTAAAATCAAAATTTGTTTTAAATCTTTTTTTAACTAAGAAAATTAATTTTAAATTTTTCAAAAATTTTCAAAAATGAAAAAATTAAAATTAAATTTTTTGCTTTTTTCCCCCGAAAAATTTTTTTTGAAAAATTTAAAATTTATTTTGGAAAAAAGCCTTGGCCTTTTTTGTAAAAATTTTCCCTTTAAAAATTTTTAAAAAAATTTTAAAAAAAAAAAATTTTTAAAAAGAAAAAATTAAAATTTTAAAAAAAATTTTTAAAAACCTAGGAAAAAAAAAATCCAACCATAATTTTTTGGTTTAATAATTTGTTTTAAAAAATACAAAAAAAATTTTAAAAAAAAAAAATTGCTAAAATTTTTTAAAAAAAAGAAAAAAAAAAAACATTTTAATAAAGGGGCAATTCCCCTTGAAAAAGGGTTCCCCGTTGCCAAAAAAAAAGGGTTGTTAAAAGGTTTTTCCAAAATCTCCTGGGTTTAAAAATTTTAAAAAAATTATTTAATTTAAAAACAAATTCAAAAATTTTTAGTTTTTGGAAAAAAGAAACCCTTTTTTAAAAAAGGTTTTCCAAAAATTAAATTTTTTTAAAGGGCCAAAAAATGGTTTGGCTTTTTTAACGGGGAAAAATTTAAAAAAATTAAAAATTTAAATAAAAAAAAATTTAAAAATAAAAATTTTTAAATTAAAATTAAAAAAATTTAAAAAAAAAATTAAAAAAAATTTAAATTTTAAAAAAATTTAAATTAAAAATTTAATAAAATTTAAATTTTTAAAAACCAAAATAAAAAATTTTACTTTTAAAAAATTAAAAATTTTAAAAAAAGGTTTTTTTTAACCCCCTTTTTTTAAAAAAAACTTAAAAAATTTTTTTTTTTACTTTAAATTTAAACATTTTTGAAAAAGGGGTTTTAAAACCTTTTAGTTTTTTTAAGTTCTGGTTTTTAGCCATTTAATTTTTAAATTTTAGTCCCGAAAATTATTCATTATTAATTTTCTTTCCCTTTTGATTGGTTCCCCAAATTTTTTTTTAAAAAAAAAAAGGGGTGACAAAAAAAAAAAGAAAAAAATTTGGAAAAAAAAATTTAAAAAATTTAAAAAAAACAAAACAACTTTAAAATTTGGGGTTTTAACTCTTTTAAAAAAAATTATAAACCAGAATGGCCAGAAAAAGTAAGTGGTAAAAAATTTAAAAATTGGATTTTTTTCTTTGAAAAAAATTTTTTTTTTTTTAAACACAAATTGGGAAAAATTTTATTTTAAAAACCTTTTTAAAAAATTTAGAAATTTTTTGGGATTTAAAAAAATTTAAAACCCGAAAAAGGGGAAAATTTAAAAAAAAATTTTATTTTTTTGGGTTTTGTTTTAATTTGGTTCAAAATTTTTAAATTTTTAAGAAATTTTAAAAATATTTTTTTTTATTTTTTTTTAAAGCCGTAAAAAAAACAAAACGTTTTCAAATTATTTTTTTAAAATTAAAAAACAAATTTTTTCCCCGGCTCAAACAAAAGCCAATTTTTATTTTTTTAATTTTTCCCAAATTTTTATTTTCTTTTTAAAAAATTTTCCCCTTATTTAAAATTTAAACTTTGGAAAATTTTGGGAAATTTTTTTGGGCCCTTTAAAAAAAAACCTTTTTTTTACCTCTATAAGGTTTTTTAAAAAAAAAATTTTAAAACCCCGTTTTAAAAAGGGGGTTTTCTAAACCCCTTTTTTCTTTAAATTTTTCCTTTTTATTTTCAATTAAAAATTAAACTTTTTTTAAAAGGGTTTAAAAAAAAAAATTAAAAGTTTTTTAAATTTTTTTCGAAAAAAAAACCCCAATTTTCCCCTTAAATCTTGTTTATTTTTTGAAAAATGCCAAATTTTTATTTATTTGAAAACATTTACAAAAAAACCGAAAACTTTTCCTTGTTTTTTAAATTTTTTTTAAATTTTTTTTAAAATTTTAAAATTTTTTTTTGCTTTTAAATTTCCTTTTGTATAAAAAATTTTTTTCTTTTTTTAGAAAGTTTTTTTTTTTAGGGGTTTTTTTTTAAATTTTTTTTAAAAAAACCCCTTTTTTTGGGCAATTTTTGGGGGTTAAGTTTTTTTAAAAATTTAAAGTTTTTTTTATAACTGGTTTTTGTGTTTTTAATCCCCCTTTAATTTCTTTAGGATTAAAAACCTTTTTCAACCCTAAAAAAAGGGAAATCGAAAAATATTTTTCCCCGGTTTTTACCTTTTGTTTAATTTTTAAAATTTTTGTTTTTTTTTATTTTTTAAATTCTTTGAAAAAAAAAAGAAAAAAAAACAAAGGAAAAAAAAAGGAAAAAAGAAAAAAAAAAATAAAAGAAAAAAAAGTAAAAAAAGAAAATGGGAACCCAAGGGAAAACAAGAAGAAAAAAAAGAAAATAAAAAGGCCCAAAATTAACCAAAAAAAATTTAAAAAAACTAACCCGGGAAAGGGGAGGAAATTTTTCCAAATTTTGGTTTTCCCCCTGTTTTTAATGTTTCCTTCAATTTTTTTAAAAATTTTTTTAATAAAAAATTAAAAAAACCCTTAAAAAAAAATTTTTTTCTTTAAATTTTTCTCCCCCAAAGTTAAAAAAAATTTTTAAAAACACCCTTTATTTTTAAAAAAATTATCTTTCCAGTAAAAAATTCCAATTTTTTTGGAAATTTTCAGTTTTTTTTTTGTTTAATTTTTTAAAAACCCCTTTTTTTTTAAAACCCAAAACGCCCCAAAAACCTTTTTCGGAAGTTTACTTTACAATTTTCCAAAATTTTTAAAAAACCCCGGAATTTATTTTTTTTTGCCCAAAATTTCCAAAGGTTTTCAGTTTTCCCCTTTTTTTTTTCCAATTTCCATTTTTTTTCTTTATTTCCCTTTGAATTTTTTTCAAACCCTTAATTTTCCCTTTTTTTGAAAAGCCAAAAATTTTTATAGGAAAAATTTTAAAAAAATGTTTTTAAAAAGTTTTTTAAAAAAAAAAAAATTTTTAAAAACTTTTTTTTCCCAAAAGGAAAATTTTTGTGCTAATTTTTTTGTCAAGGAGGATTTTTTTCCACAAAAATCCCAAACTTTCCCCCAAAATTTTAAAGTTTAAAATTTTTGCTTTCCTTTTAAATTTTTTGAGGGGAAAAAGAAAATTGCCCCCTAAAAAAATACTTTTAAAATTAAACCACAAACTTTTTTCAAACCCCCAAATCGAAAAATCTTTTTTTTTAAACAAAAAATTTTAATAAAGGGGAATTTTTTAAAAATTTTTAAGGCCTTGGCAAATTAGAACCCTCCAATTTTAAAAAAAATTCAATTGTTTGGTGTTAAAAAACTTTTTAAAAGATAAAAAAGGGAATCTTAATTTTTTTTAAATTTTAAAAATTCTGTTAAAAATTTTTTTTAGAACAAGATTTTTTTTGGGTTAAATATGAAAAATTTTTAAAATTTTTTTTTAAATTTTTAAAATTTTTCCGAAAAAAATTTTTAATTTTTTTAAATTTTTTAAAGAAGTTTATTTAAATCAACTTTTTAAAAAAAGAAATAATTTTAAAAAATTTTTGAAAAGAAATTTCCCGGGAAAATTTTTAAAAAAAAAATTTTTTAAAATTAGCGGTAGAAATTTAAAGGGGAAAACAAAAAACCAAAAAAAATGTTAAAAATTTTAAAAGGCAACCCCGGTTTGTGAAAACAAACGGAACCCAAAGGAAGGGGAAACCGCAAAAAAAAGCCAAAAAACACAAAAGCAGCCCCAAACACAAAAAAACTTTTTAACAAAAAACCAAAATTTAAACAACAGAAAAAAACAAACCAAAAAAAGGCCCGCCGGGAAAAAAAGGACAAAAAGAAAAAAAAAAAGGAAACCAAACCAAAAAAAAAATTTTAAAGAAAGCGGGACAAAACAAAAAAATTTTCCCCCAAAGGGAAATCAAAGAAAAAAACAAAACAAAAATTTAAAAAATTTTTGCACCCAACCCCAAAAAAGCAAAAAAAGAAAAACCCGAACCCATGAAGAAAGAACCAAAACAAACAAAAAAACCAAACAAAAATTTTTCACAACACCTTTTTTCCAAAAAATACAAAAAAAAACAACAGAAAAAGCAAAGTACAATAAAAAACCAAAAATGCCAAAAAAAGCCCAAAAATACTTTTATAAAAACAAAACATAAGACCCGGAAAAAACCAAAGAAAAACCCAAAGGTTTAGAAAGGAAGACGAAAAAAGAGAAAAAAACCCCCCAAAATTAAGAAATGAAACAGAAAAGAAACCGGGGGCACAAGAAAAACAAAAAAAACTCACCACCCGCGGAAAAAAAAAAAGAAAAAGCCTTTTTTTTAAACAAACTGGAAAACAAAAAACAAAGAAAAGAAAACCAGGAAGGAAGCCAAAAATCCCCCAAAAAACCAAAAAAGGCCCAAACAAACTAAAAACAAAAAACAAAAGAAAAATTTGGGCCCCCAAAAACCCCAAAAAAACCAAAAAAAAGGTTTTTGAAAACAAATAGAAAGACCCAAAACAACCAAAAAAAAAAGCAAAAACATTTAAAACCCAAGACAAAAAGCCCCAAAAAAAACCCCAAAGGAAAAACCTTTTTTAAAGTAAAAACCAAATTTAACCCAACCAAAATTTAAAAACACCAAACAAACAAAAAAAAAAAGAAAACCCAACCCAGCAAAAGGAAGAAACTTAAAAATAAAAACAAGAAAACAAAAAAAAAACAAAATGGGAAAAAGGGGGGGGTTCCTAATCCCCAACCTTTTCAGCCCCAAAAAAACACCCCAAAATTTTAAACAAAACCACAAAAACCCCCAAAAAAAAAAAAAACCCCCGCTTTTTGGTTCAAAAGGAAAAAAACAAAAAAAGCACAAAAAAAAAAAAGTAAAAAAGAACCAAGGGGCAAATTAAAACAAAATTTAAAAAAAATCCAAAAAAAAAAACCAAAAAAAAGGAAACCCAAAAAAAAACCCACTAGAAAATTTAAAAACCCTAAAAAGAAACCAGGAAAAAAGAAAAAACCCTAAAAAACAACGCTTCGGAAAAACCCAAAAAACGAGAAAAAAACACAATCAACAACTTTGAGACTAAACAGGGAAAAACAAAGAAAGAAGGGGAAATTTTAAAAAAAAAGAACCCAAAACCGAAAAAGAGAAAAAAACAACCAAAAAAAGGAAAAAAAAAAAAACAACAAAGCAAGGGGGAAAAAACAAAACACAACCAAAACCCCCAAAAAGCAAATTCCCGCCAAAAACCCTAAACCAAATACAAAAAACAAAAAAAAGGAAAACAAAAAAAAAAAGAAAAAAAAAAAACGCAAAAAGAAAAAAACCAAAAGCTTTCCGTACAAAAAAAAACCAGCGGCCCGAATTTTAAAAACCCAAATTTTTGGAAAAAAACCCCAAAAAAATTAGAGAAAAAAACAAAAGAAACCCCCAAAACCCCAAATTTTGGACAAAAAACAAGAACCCCAAACTTCAAAGAAAAAACGGGAAAAACAGACAACAAAAAACCAATTTTTCCCAAAAAAAAAGGGCCCCTTAAAAAAAACGAAAAATCAAAAAAAAACAAAAACCCAAAAACGAAAAACCCCGGAAAAACCAACCCAAGGGAAAAACAACAAAAGCCCGGGGCCAAATCCCAACCCAGAAAAAAATAAAAATTTGGGAACAAAAAACAAGAAACCGAAACCCCTGCCCCAGACAAAAATTAAAAAAGAACTTCCACAAAGCAAAAAACAACCCGGGAAACAAAAAGAAGAAAAACAAACAAAAAGAAACAAAAACCCAAAATAAAAAAAAAAAAGACCAAAACTGACCGAAAATTAAAAAAAACAAAAAAAATTTAAAAAACCTCCGCACAACAAAAAGCAAAAAATGGGAGAAAAAAAACGGAAAAGGTTTAAAAAAAAATTTGCGGCCCAAACCCCTTTAACAAAAAACCAAAACAAAAAGGAAAAACAAAACTTTTTTACAAAAGGAAAAAAAACAAAAAAATTTTACGGCCCAAAACGCCTTTTTACTTCCCCACCACGGAAAAACCGCCCCAAACGCCAAAAAGGAAAAACGAAAAAGCCCCCAAAAAAAACCGCCTAAACCCCTTTCCACGAAACTTTCCAACCCAAACCCACCGTTCCCCAAAAAAACCCAAAGCTTCCCCCAAAAACCGAAAACTTCCCAACCCACCCACGCATTCACCCCCTTCCAAAAAAACCCCAAAAAAGGATAAGAAACAAACAAAAACAAAACCAAAAAAAAAAAATCGAAGAAGAAAAAAAAAATAAAAAAGGGAAAAAAAAAATGCAACAATTTTAAAAAAAAACAAAAATCAAACCCAAGAGAAAAATAAACCAAACCCGAAAAATAAAAGAAAAAAAAAAAAGGCAAAAAAACAAAACAAAAAGACGAACAAAAAACAAAAAACAAAAAAAATAAAAAAAAAAAGGGTTTTTTAACACAAAAATTTAAAAATAAAAAAATACCAAACCCGAAACAAAAAGGGGGGGAAAGACCCAAAAAAAACAAAAAGCAAAAAAATTTTAAACACAAAACAAAAAATTTAACCAAAAAAACCTTTTTTTCAACAACAATTTTTACCCAAAAATACAAACCCCGCAGGGGTTTTTGAAGCCAAATTTTTAAAGAATTTAAAAACAAAATTCCAGTTTTACTTCCCTTTTTTCCAACCAAAAAAGAAAGTAAAAAAACCCCCCAAACCAAAAAAAGAAAACCGCCAAATTTTTGAAGATAAAGTTTTAAAAACCAAACCCAAAACCAACCAAAAACCCAAACTCCAAACGCCAAAAAAATTTTTTTAAGCGAAAACCCTGCCTTCTTTGAAAAAACGCCAATTTTAAAAAACCCTTTAAACAAGGAACAAAAAATTTTAAAAAAAAAACCCCCCCAAAAAAAATTAAACCCGCCCGAACATCCAATAGGAACAACAAGCGAAAAAAAAACCAACCCGGACAAAAAAACCCCTTTCCCAAAAAACCCAAAATTTTTGAAACCGAAAACCCCAAAAAAAAAGGCCCCAAAAAAAAACAGTTTTTGGCAAAAAAACCCAAAAAAACCCAAAAAACAAAACACCCAAAAACCAAAAAAGCCAAAAAAAAGTTTTTTTAGCCAAAACACCCTTTGCCCCAAAAGGGAAAAACCAACCAACGCCTTTTTTTCTTTTTTTTACCAAAAAGAAAACGCCCAAAAAAATTTTCTTAAAGGAATAAAAATTCCCCCAAAACCCCCAAAATTAAAAAAAAAAAAAAAAACCCCAAAAAAACCCTTTTTAAAAACAAACACCGTTTAAAGGGCAAAAAAAAAAAAGGAAATTTGAAAAATAGATTTTTTGGAAATTTTAAGCCAAAAAAAACAAATAAAGCCCACGGGGCCCAAAACCCAAACCAAAATTAACCTTTTTTTCCGGAACCAAAAACAAGAAAAAAACCAAAAAAAAAAGCTCCCCAAATAGCACTTTTGTTTAAAAACCCAACATCCAAAAAAAAGACCAAAAACCGGAAAAGAAAAACGAACCCCAAAAAAGGGGAAAAGGAAACCAACCCCGAAAAAAAAAAATTGGCAAACCAAAAAACCGCAAAAGGAAAAAAACCCCCCAGAAAAAAAAACCCGAAAAGGGCCTTTAAAAAACAAAACAGAAAAACCCAAAAACGGGCCGAAAAATTTTCCCCCAAAAAAGGCTAGAAACCAAAAAGAACCCAAACCCAAAAAAAACCCAAAATCCCCCAAAAAAACAATACAGCCCTTCCAAAATAAAATTTCCCATTTTTTGGAAAACCGCAAAAACCCAAAAAAGGCCAAATCAAACCTTTTTTTGCAACCCAAGAGAACACCAAACAAAAAAACCCGGATTTTAAAGAAAAAAAACGGTTACCCAAAAAAAAAAACCCGGGGCCGTTTTAAATAGTTTGGAAAAACACAAACAAAAAAATTTAAAAAACCCGAAGTTTTTACCCAAGGAAAAAAAGCCCTTTTTCCAAAAACCCGGAAACCAAAACCACAAACACAGATTTTAACGCCCAATCCCGGCAAAAATTTAAAAAAGGCCCAAAAACCGAAAACCCGAAAGAACCCCAAATCCCTTTGAGGGCCCAAACAGCAAAAAAAAATGCAACACAAAACCCCAAAAGAAACCGGATTTCTTCCAAAAAATGAAAAAAATTTAGCCCAAACCCCCCAAAACAACCCAACGGAAATTTTTTTTCCGGAAAAAAAATCTTTCAACCCCCCCAAAAACCCAAAGAAAAAAAGAAGACAAAAAAACCCGGAAAACCCCTTTTAGCCGGGCCCAAAAAAAAAAAGGGAAATTTACCCCCTCAAAACAATAAAACCAAAAACCAAACGCCTTTTTTTAAAAACAACCCCCAAATCCGGAAAAGGCAAAAAAAACCAAAAAATTAAATCCAAAAAGGGCTAAAAAACCCAAAAACCCCCCCCCCGAACCACGAAACCCTTTTTCCAAACCAAAGCGAAAAAAATTTCCGAAAAAAACCCAAAAAACCCAACCGTTGGAAGGCTTTTTTTCCAAAAGCAAAGGGAAAAAATTTCCAACAAAAGAAAAACCAAGCCCAAAAATAAAAAAAAGAAAAAGGGAAAATTTTGGAAAAACCCAAAAAAAATTAAGAAGCGAACAACAAACAAACACAAAAAGACTGAAAAAACCCAAAAAAGGACAAAAAACAAAAAAAAACCCCGCTAAAAAAAGAACCAAAAAATTTTTGCAAAAAAATAGAAAAAACCCAAAAAAGAACCAAAGAAAACCCCCCCCTTTCCCAAACCTTTATTTAAAATTATATTTTTTAGCTATGTCCTTCGATAATTTATTGGGGGTTTTTCAACAAATTTTGCGGGAATTTTTGGGCAATTTTTTTCTTAAATTTTTTGCTCGATAACATATCGGCTTGTACATACGATTGGCCCACATTAGACACTAAATAAAAGGGAAAAAACCATAGGAATATGTTTTCTGAATTTTGGTTGTATTTCGATTTTTGGGGATTTTTTTTTTTGCATGGGGGAATCTTCTCTAATATCCCTTTCAAAATCCATAAAATAACTACGGATGGCTAAATTTTTTTTTAAAAATTTTGAAAAATTTTAGTTTTTTAAAACCCTGAAATGGCATAATTGGCTTACAAAACTTCATGATTTTTAAAAATTTTTCTAAGTGATCTTTAAATCTCCAGATTGAAAAAAAGGCTTAAACATCTTCAAACACAAAACGAAATGGGGGTTCTTAAAGGGAGTTAAATAAAATTTTGGAAAGAATGAAAATTCAAAGAGTATAAAAAATTTTGAATAAATTTAGAAGAAAAAAAGAATATAAAAATTTTTGTTTTTGGGAGAAATAAAAGATAAGTTGGGGATGACAAAAATTTCCCGGGTTTTGGAAGATTGAAAAAGAAACACCTTCCCGGGGAACAGATTTTTGACTGTTTTGGATGAGAAAAAATTAAAAAAAATTAAACAAAAATGAAAAATTACACTTGATTTTTTTTACGGGAAAGAAGACTTTTTAAAGATAAAGATTTGTTTTAAAAATTTAAACTTTTTTGAAAAAAGATTTTTTATTAAGTTTTTTTTGATTTTTTTTCTTTAAAAACCCAGTTTTAAGAAATTAAAACCTCCCAATGAACATAAAACAGTTATAGTTTTGGGTTTTTTTAAACATTCGTGCTTTCCTGTTAGATTTTATTAGATTTTTTTAAGGTTTTTTTTTTTTTTCCCAATACATTTTTTTTTACATTGATTTTCGTCTTCCCAAAAATGGTCTAAAACCGCATATTCATATCAATTTACATATACAAAACATGAAACATAAATATGCTATATAAAACACCTTTATATTAATCGTATTATGTTGTTTTTGAATAAACATTTTAAAAATTTCCCAAATTACCCAACAAAAGAGAAATCCCTTTGGGTATACGGTTTCAAACGTTCAACCCTCATTTTTAAAACTTGAAAAACCACTGGGGTTTTCCCTATCAATTACCAATCGACACAGAAAATCCGTATCTTATGGGCCTTTTTCCCTGTTTTTGGGAAAAAGGGCTTCCAACAAAATTTTTTTCTTATTTGCTACTTCAATCTTTAATAATAACATTATACCACTATTTAAAGGGCAAAATACCATAATTTTTAAAAGCTTCAGAGATACATCTTTTTTTAAAGGGGGATTCTAAATAATTTTTTTTAATTCAAAAAAATATAAAACCCAAATTGATGAATTTTTTGGAAAAAAGTACTAAACAATTATATTTTCCCAAATCAGAAAATTTTTAAATTTTAAAATTGCGGGCTAAAAAATTTTTGAATGAAAATATTAATATGTAAAAAACATTTTTTTTAACAATTTTTGGAAAAAAAGGGTTTTCATTTATTAGTATAAATCATTACACTTGTAAGAATCATCCTTTTTGTTTTAGGGGATTACTTTTTGACAAAATTTTGGCTTAACCTTTTTTAAAAAATGAAAATTAAAATTTCCTTCGGGTTTAAAAAATTTTCCTTAAAGCGGGGTGGGATTTAAACGACAAGTTTAAATTTATAAACAACCAAATTTTGAAAATTTAAACAATTTTTTTTTGGCTTTCCCCAAAAAAATTAAAAATACAATGAAAATAATAACTGAAATTCAAAAATACCATTTACATAAAAGGAAAAACCGTTTTTCTAGACATAAAAAAACTTTTGTTAGGGCTCTTTTAAACTCCTCAAAAATTTTAATATTGCTATAAAAAATATCGAACAATATAGCTAATACTCCCAAACCCCGGATTTTTCCTAACGACTAAAATATTGTATGGGGTAAAAACTGTCATAAAATGTTCGCTCTGATGTCAAAATGGGGATTTTAACAGAGACTGAAACTCCGAAGAAGTTTTGGGGAAAACAGATGTTTGGATCTCCCGGGAGTAAAAATTTAAATATAGGCTGAATGTTAAAAATAAACCCTACCCAAGTCAAAAAAACCCAGGAAAAATTAAAACTTTTTAAAAGCCCCAAAAAAAACTTGAATTTGGGAGAATTTTAGATCAAATTTAGATTAAATGTTTTCGGGTTCTTGTACGCTTTCTGAGACTAACTTTTTCTTAGAGACCGAAATTTTTTATAAAGAAAACTTTAAAAAAGGGCAGGAATTTCAAGAGGTTAAATTTTGGATGATTTTGAAGTTGGAAACCCCCGAAGATCATAAAAATCTAAAACCAACAAAAACTAGGCGTGAAGAAAAAATTACCTTATTCAATAAAACTAAATGCTGAATGGCCGGAGTTTTTAAATGGAACCTTCTAAATATGGTGAAACTACATAGTGCATTTGATATCTACAGACCCGGAAACAAAACGTTTTTTTAAAAGGGTGTTACTTTTTGGAGAATTATTCAAGCAAACCAAATTACTTTAATATTTTTAAACTAAAAGGGAATTTAACTTTTACAAGCAGGTAATTGTAATTAACTGCATTTTTAAAAAAGCGCGCAAAATAAATTATAAAATTACAAACTAAATGTTTTTATACTATAATGATAAAAAATTTTACGTATTTTAATTTTAAATTTTTCTTTGTTCTTTTACCCTGTTTATTGTTTCCAAAAATTTTTTTAAAAAATTTAACCGAAGAGAAATTTTAATTTTAAAATTTTTTTTTAACATTCCTCTTCTGAATAATTTTTTCCCAAAAAAACGCCTCAGTCCTTTTAAAAATTTTTTCCGGGTCTCCATTAACCCCAAATACAAAAATTTTTTTTTGTAACTTCTTTGGGTGTAAAAATCCTTTATTCATACCCTGAAAATATTTTTTTCATTACTTTAACCAAAAATTTTTAAAAATAAAATTCTCTATTCTCCGTAATTCAAATTAACTTATATTGTTTCAAAAAAAAAAGAAAAAAATTTTTTAAATTTTGGGGAAAACATGTTTTTTAATCACATAGCATTAACTTTTTTAAAAAAATTTTTTAAAAAAGTTTTTTAGAAATCATTTAAAGAGCTTAAGAAAATTTTTTTCATAATTAATAAGAAAAGTATTTGGGTTATATGTGGACCCGGGAAAATTTCAACGGAGTAAAAAAAAGGGTTCGTTACCCTTGAGCGGGAAGGGAAACTAACTGTTTGGGGCCGGGTAAGACAGGATTTTCCCCGTTTTTGTTTATTAGAATTTTTGTTTCTTTTTTTTCTAGGATATATTTTTGAACGTAAAAAATAGAAGTTTAAATTTAAACATTTTTAAAATTGGGGAAATGAAACTCAAAAAATTTTTAAATTTTTCCCTGACTTTTAATTTGAAAGTTTTTGTAAAATTTTCGTAAAACTATTGATGGCTTTTAATAAAAAATTTGATAAATAGTTTGTGTTTTGTAAAATTAGACTTCGTATATACATATAATTAAACATTTTAATTTAATACTCTAAAATAAAAAACTGTTAAAAGAAAAAAAATGTAGCATCCCATATAAAGAAATATGAAAAATATTAAATATAAATAACAAATTTTTGGGCTCCCTTTTTAAAAACTATATTACAAAAAACATATTTTTTTGTTTTATTCTTAGATAAATTTTTTTTCAAATTTTTCCCCGTTAGCTTTCATCAAAATTTTTAATGACCCTTGTTAAAAAGTGTTTTATTAGTAAATATTTATGCACATTCTGAAGAAGTAAAACCATATAAACAAAACAAAAAAAAATTTTTAACGTTTTTTATTTTTAAAATTTTTTTGTAATTGTTTTTGCATATATACATAAACATAAATGATTCACTTTAAACACTAAATAGGGGGCCAAATTTTTTATAATACCTTGATTTTTAATGCAACATTTTTTTATCCTTTTTTTAAATTTAAAATTTTTAAATTTTACAATTAAAAATATACTTTAAAAAAAATGAAATATACATAAGAATAATGTACATTACACATTAGTAAATATACATACCATACACGGGTTTAAACTTCAAAATTTATTTTAAAACAACCCTTTCCCCCCAACATAACAATAACAGAGTTTTTTACATTATTAGGATTCTGGTCAGAATTTCCTAAAAATATTTTTTGGGAAAAAAAATGTACAAACCCCTATCTTTTGGTTAAAAAAACCCAAAATTAAACAAAAGGGGGAATTTAAAAGGTTTTTGGGAAATTTTTTTGGGTAAAAAATTTGTTAAAAATACCCAAATTTCCTTTAGCTAAATAAAAAAAAAATTTTTTTTTTTTTTAATTATAAAATTCCATGTTTTTGGTTCCAATTATGTGCGCAATAACATATGTGGCTTTTGGGATTTTACCAGTAGTTTAAGTGCGAAAACGTTTTTTCCCGCTAATTGGAATAAAATTTGAAAAAAACTTGATTTGCTCGATATTTTTACTTTTTTTTAAATTTTACAAAATTCCCTCAACAAAATATATGTCTAACAGATATATTTTTTTTGAAAATTACAGAAGTAAGAAATATTTTGTAAAATTTTTAAGGAATTTGGAACATTTTTAGTATTTTAAAACAAAAAAATCACATGGGGGTTTTAAACAAAATCAAATTCGGGGATAAAATAATACTGCCATGAGTTTGCCCTAAAATTAAGGCCAAAAATGATGATTGTGGAAACTATTTTTTAAAAATAAATCGTCCATAGCAACAAGCAATGTTTTAGAAAAGAACAATTCCCCAAAACAAAATTTTTCTGTCGTAAATCTGTAAAAAAATGGTAGCAGGGAAAAATTTTTTAAATATAAAAAATGGGCCCAAAAAAAACCGATAATTTTGCTATTAAACTTTTCTCCGAAAAAAAAACAAATTTTAAAAACAAAATATTGCTATAAACTAAGTTTACGTTTTGTGAGACATCAAAGACCCCCCTGGTTTATTATTTTTGTCATTAACTTTCTTTATTTTGGGACGTGACAACTTTTTTTAAAAATTGGGTTTGGGCCCCTCGGAGTCACTCATAAAAAAAGTGTAACCCCCGGGAAAACTTTTACGATGCCCCCCCAGGGGGCCCCGCCGCAGGGGAATAAACAATAACGGGGGGGTTTCCCCCCGCACGGGTTAAAGCAATAATTTATTTTTATTCGTGAAAATGGGGATGCTTAGATTCCCCATTTACAAAAAATTTAAAAACAAAAAAGGGGTAAAAAATTGTACACTGAAAATTTAAATTTCGTAAACTATGAGGATTGTTTAAATTGAAATATTGCCCAAAAAAATTTGAGAAACTGATTTTTATGGGTTTATTTCTTACTATTGCAAATTTTGGGTTTTGTTAAAAAAATTATTAGTTTTAAATCACTCTCCCAACAATCGTAATTCAGCCCGTTTAGAAAAAACAGCGGGGTATTGCTAGTCAAACATTTAAAAAAAACAAATTAAAAACCTCTAACCGTCTTTAAACAGTGCGCCCAAAACAAAGAACAAAAAACCGCCCAAACCATCACGGCCAAGGGTTAGAATTTAAAACTGTTTTTTAGAAAAATTTTTCAAATTCAAATTTATAAATGTTTTATTCAACTTTACCAAAAACAATAAAAAATTTTTAAATTTAAATTTCAAATTATGTACAATTTTTTAGTAAAAAAAAATTATTTCTATAGTTACAATTTGTGCAATTTTTAAATTTTATTAAAATTCCTTTTTCCCATTGTGAAATTTTTAAAAAATATTCAAAACAATAAATATTCAAACCAGAAAAAGAC
Source organism: Homalodisca vitripennis (assembly GCF_021130785.1). NCBI lineage: Eukaryota > Metazoa > Arthropoda > Insecta > Hemiptera > Cicadellidae > Homalodisca > Homalodisca vitripennis. The sequence goes on from NC_060209.1 coordinate 159,332,579, forward strand.
TTTTGCACGTAAAATTTTCCCCCCGAAAAAACCCGCCCTTTTCCCAGGAAAACCGTAATTTTTTTTAAAAAAATAATTTTTTCTTAGGATATGAAACACAAAAGTAAGGACTAAAAATTAAAATATAAAATTTGAATATTGCCCCCCATTTTTCAAAATTTTAAAATTTCCCTGTTTAACATTTTAAGGGTTACCCCATCACACATGAAAAAACCCCACCAAACTTTTTAAAAAAAAAAATACAAAATTTAAGGCCTTTTAAAAAACATGTCTTTTCATCTTTAAAACAATTTCATATAGTTCTCTCAAATGGCTTTTTATAAATAAAACAAAATCTAAATTAAACCCTTTAAAAAAATTATTTAAAAAGTAAAAAGAAAAAAACTACTAGCGTTAAACTGAAAGTGTTTTTCAGCTGTTTTAAAACAGGGTTATTTAAGTTAATTATTTAAACAAAATTAAACCTTAAACGATTAATTATAATAGTTAAAAATTTAAATAAAATCGTTTTTCAATATTTTTTTTATAAAGGACCAAATCCATTATCGTACTCTACCCAATTTTTTCATCCAGAAACAATTGACACAATAATAGCCAAAAGGTGTAAATGCAGTTGGGGTTCCGATAATTAAAGCAGAAATTTTTTAAACACCCCACCACTTGTTAACAAGGGTTTTATAAGTTTTTCTTTGCAAAAAAGTATGGTCTACTGCTTAATTTTTAAAAAATGCCACAAATTTTTAAAAATTTTATGTTTATTTACTTTATTTTTAAAAATTTTTTTATTTTTTTTTTTCTACACTTTGGAAATAGCTTCCAAATTTTTGTCGCAATTTAAAAATTAAAAAAAAAAAACAACTTCCCAAATCCGTCTCTATTTACAAAACCCATTTTTATATTTTTTAATATTAAAAAAAAAATTTGTTTTGGGATTTTTTACATAATATGGTTTAGCAAAACCCCATGGGTTTTAGATCACCAACAATAAGCTTAAGTTGCCCAGAAAGGTTTAAAAATTTTATTCTATTTGGAAAATTTTTAGATAAACCTGCAGGGAGACAGACATACATTTTTATTTTTGCAACCCCGAGTAGACTTTTTTAACTCTTTTTAATTAAAAAATAAAACTTAAATGTGAGAAAAAAAAAAATGAAAAAAAAATCAAGCAGCTTTGTTAAATTTTTATAATTGGGTTTTAAAAAATTAAATTTTAAAAAAAAAATTGTTTTGTTTTATGATCTATAAACGAAACGATCCAAATCTTTTGTTGGGTTTTTAAATTTTTCAACCCCCCCTCCTCAAAACGAGGGAAATTTGTTAACGGGAAGGGAAATGCAAACAAACATTTTCCCCTTTTAAAACCGGAAAATCTTCCCCTTGGCCCCCAAACCTACAGAGCCTGTTTTTCCCTTCAATTTTAAACATGAACGTTTGTTAAAGGGAAAATTTTTTATTTAAAAACTGGGTTTTAAAATTTAAAAATGTTTCATTTAATCCAAACTATTGTTTGTGTTTGAAAAGAAAATATACTACGGGGATTTGTTTTTCCCTTTATTTTAGCCAAAAGGGAAATGTAAAACCAAAAAGTCTGTATAAAACATTACAGTGCGTGGTATCCCCCAAAACCCCCGCTCTTTTTGACTTTTGCGTAAGGAATTTTTAACCTCAGCTAGATTTAAATTTCAGACACATACCCTTTAAAGAAAACCTGTTTCTTAAACTAACTGTGTTAAAGGTTTTTAATTTTAATATTACATAATTTTGAAATTTAATTGCCTTTAACCCAAAAAAATTTTGGGATTAAAATTTAAAAATGGGAATATTATCACTCTAAAATTTTATTCTTCATTAAATAAGAAATTTTTTTTTGTAAAATCAATCCCAAAAACTGCTTTTTTTTTAGAGGAAAACCTAACCTTAAAAGAAGTAAGACCCAACATTCGGGTTTTCTTTTAAGCAGACTTTTATTGGTTTTTTTTAATGAATAGTTTTTCCCAAATCAAGATAAAAAAAATAATGCCCTTTTGGAAATTCCTGCAAAAATACATTTTCAAATTTTCAATTTTGTCTCTAAATTAAATAAAACAGCCTTATCCCGGGGACCCGGGCCCCCATGCTTTGGGGAAAAGTTTAAATTCCCTTAAACTACCTCCTCAACTAAATTATTCTTGGGGCTAAAAATGGGCCTTAAAAGGACGACAAAATGGGTTTTTCTACTTAAAAAAAAATTTAAATGACAATCCCGTGAAAATAAACCCAGCAAATACCCACCCCAACCAAAAATCGTGTAAATTTCTACCAAAAAACCGGCCAAAAACAATTTTCTTTTGGATGTGATATGATGTTAATATTTTTCCCGGAAAAAATCTCATTTCCCAAACTTAAAAAATACCCCTTCTTTTGCCATGTGGGTTATAAAAAATAGATCCTACTTAGATGAATATTTTTCTTAAAAAAAGGGATTTGCTGTTTACGGTGGGAAAAACCCAAAAATGAAAAGTTAGTTTTAATAAAATTTTACTGTCAACGTAAAATTTTAATTTTGTAAAAACTTGCAATGGTTATTCAAATTTCCCCTACGTATCGACACAAAATGGGATTCCGCGTAGTATCGTCAATAAACCAAACTAATTTTACGCTCACCCTTTATGTCGTGTAGTTAACCTTAGATTTTTTTTACCCAACCCTAAATTTAAATAATGTTTTGCATTAAAAATTTAATTATATTTTAATTTACATTTACAAGTATAAATAGCTTGGTATAATTACCCTTTTGAAATTACATAATTAAATAGACATATTAAAGTAATAAGATTAAACAAAGTGCTGATGAGTTTTTTAAAGAAAATTTTTTTTTTTATTTTAGTATTGTTGCAGTATTAAAAGGGACTACCCCTATAAAGGGTTAAATTAAAATTTTCCTAAAAGTAGATAAATTTAAGTAAAAACCCATATTTTCCTTTTTTAAAAAAATCATATTATTCCGTATAAGTTCTCTCTATTTTTTTGACATTACCCTTTGTTCAATCAATTTCAAAATCAAGACAAATTTTAAAATTTAAAAATTTGATGTATCCTTTTCTTCACAAACACTTTTTTAAAATACATTGTTTAACCTTTTCTTGAAAGATCAGATGGCAGCAGGGGCGAAAGTGTCGGGCCCATAACAATTTTTTTTTGCTTTTAAACCTTATTAATCTGAAAAACCAAATCAATTTTTTGCAAGAACTCAATTATAATAAAATTTTTTTGAACATGGGTACAAAAACAATATCCTGATACACAGTTTTCCCTTACCCCACTAATCTTTTTGAATGCCAATTTATTTTTTGCTCCCAACTTTTACAACATGGCTAACACATTTTTTATACTTAAATAATCCCCTTAAAAAAAATACTACCATAAACAAGTTTAATTATTTTTTATGGGTTTAAAAAAAACGAATATAAACTTTAAAGGATTACCATTAAAGGGGAAAATGAACATTCCCATTTTTCCCAAAGGTTGAGAAAATTCCCGATTTAAAAACGGAAGGAGAAATTCGATTTTTTTAAAGTAAAAAGGCGAAAATAAATTGGGGCAAGAAAAGGAAAGTTTGAATAAAAATTTAATAGGAGTGACTGAAGGGGTGAAAAAACTATATAACATAAGTCCTTTAAACCCAAATTTCTAATTGAAACATCTAACGTAACTAAAAGACTTTCAAAATTAAAAACTTAATAAAAAAAATTATAAGAAATTTAAAGTTTGATCAGCAATTCGTTTTTTTTGTTGCGTTTTTAATTTTTTGTGACATGGGTTTTTGCAATATTTTTCCCCTTTCCAAAAAAGTCCCTTAAAAAAGCTGAAAATTTTAACTGCGTAATTTGTTTTCCTAACAGAGAATTTAAAAACACCTGGGATATATGGTTACAGCGAAAATTTTTTCGCTCTTTCCCCAAAACTTTCTGCAGAATGTTCGTGTCAGGACTTTTGGGGGAACAATCTTTTTATAACTCTTTTAATTCAAATAAGAAAAAATGCTATTTTCCCAATTTTTGTCGTTTAAAAAAATGTAATAAAAATTTAAAATGAAAACAATAAATAACAACGATAAAGTTTGTTACAATTTCCCAAAACACAAAAAAAACCAAAAACAACTAACCATATCTTGACACTAACAAAAGCGTGCAAATAACACAAAACACTATCGGGATCCCGGGCACGGATACGGTGTTTGAGATCCAACTGCCAAACGCGCAGGGTTTGGGAAAATCCTCCCCCCCCCCACCCCAAAAAATAAACCCTTTTGGGAAATAACAGAAGGGGTTTTTTTTAAAATTTTAAAAAAAATTTCCATCAACCAACTAATTTTTTTAGGTTTCCATCTAACAAGGGGATCTCTCCCCGGTTTTAAACATTATTCGATTTTTAAATTTCAAAAAAAAACTGTTTATCACAAATATCCAGGGATTCCCCAAAATATTTCTTAAACCAGAGACTTCATTCGTATTAAAATTTTACCTAATATATTGGGGTATAACCCGTTATAATAAAAATTTAAAAAATTCAGTAAATTATTAAATAACATCTTTTAATTTTCTCGTAAAATTAAAAAAAAATCCTCCTTAAAAAAAAAAAATTTACAAACAAAATTTCGTTTTTAACTTTAAACAGGAAAAATACTACTTAAACCAGCACTGAAGTCCCACCCCATTTCTGTTGCCCTGTATAAGTTTCCAATTGTACCAAAAATTTTTCCTTTTACTGACTGTTAAAGCTATGAGGGTGTTGAATTTCCTTTTTACGTAAAAAAAGGCCCGCCTGCACTATTTTTTTTGCCTTCCCTTAAAAAAAATATTCGAAGTTTCGGGTTTTGTTATATTTTATTTTTTATTAAAAACACAAAACTTTGGAAATTAATTTTAAATTTTATTAAATACACCCTTTGTTTTGTCATTTTTTTTCAGCGAAATTTGCCGTAAGGGTTAACACTATAAATAATTACGGAAATAATACGATACAATAAATGAAAAAAAACGTTCTTAAATTCAAAAAACATAGTAGTTAATTGGAAAATTTAGAAGGAGGTATACTTTTAAGGGGGATTGAGGAATTTTTTGTTATTTATATCCTTTAAATATATTAAACAAAATTATTACAAAATAAATAAACTAACTAAAACTTATTTTTTGGGTGAATTTTTCCTTTCAAATTTGGGAAGTTTAGGTTAACCCAAAAACCCTTGGGGGAAACCTTTACGTGGGTTTTATTAAGTTTTAATTTGAGCCCATAAAACCTAAATAACTAATCGATGCATTTTGAAATGGGTAAAAAAATAAAAGGATCATTCAAAAGACAAAAATTACGGATACCAGCTTACTATTAAACAACCCTTTTAAAAATTAAGGACAAAAAACTCCTTTTTTAAAGGAAGAAAAATAATTAGAAAATAAACGTTAATAATTCCCTTTTTTGGGTGATGCGACCCTTCACTTTTAAAAAATTTTAAAAAAATAATAATATTTCTTTTTTAAGGGGAGGGTTTTAAAAAATCATCCGTACAAAAATTTTTAAAAAATATGAGATTATTTTTTTTTCATAAATTTTTAATGGGGTTTTTGTGCCCCAAAACGAATGCATCAACATTTGGGGTCAACAAACATTGGGTCTAATTACTTCCCTTTTTTTTTAAACTTAAATTTCACACATGAAAATCCTGTTGAAGCAGGGAATGCCCTCCTGATCGCTGTTTAACAGTTTTGGGTTCCAAAAAACCCTAAAGAAAAAATGTTTTTCCTTTCAAAAAACTGCTAAGCTTGGAATTATAGGACTTATCTTGTTTTTTTTTTACTCACCATTTTTTGTTTTGTTTTTTAATATTACCCAATAAAACGCGGGTGAAAAGTGCTTTTGATTAAAAGAAACATGAAAAAAATCTCAATTTTCAGTAATCTCCCGGGATTAAAAACGGGGAAAAATTTTTTTAAAAGTTCTTGAAAAAATAAAAATTTCATAATTTAAAATAAAGTTTTTTTTTTTTATAACATTTTTTTTAATTTTAAATTCCCAACCTTTCTTTTTTGCAACTTTTTCCGTTAAAAAATTTAAAGTAATATGGATTAATATTATGAAACTTTTTTCAAAAATAATTCCTTTCAATTTAAAGTTTAAAAAAAGGGTCTCGAAAAACCCCAAAAGAAGGATTTGCCCCAAAATAATTATAAAGCTGGTTTTTTGAGACTCATAAATATTATTGAAAAGATCCTTTTGTACATAAAAATTTGGGTTTTTTATAAATTTAAAAGCAAAAGTGTAACAAATTTTTGTAAAACCCGTCTTTGAATTAAAAAGGGCAAAATGTGCAAAAAGCATAAGATTACTTTTCCCGCTGAAAATTTTTAAAACTGTTTTACTTTTTTTTTTTAAATTTATTTTTAAAAGTCCCTAAAAAAATAAATGTACTGAAATTTTTAAAATATATTAATGAAAAAAAACCATAAATCTATGATATTAAAAATCATTAAAAACCCAAGGGGAAAAATGTTTTTAAATTTGGGCATTTAAACTTAGGGAAAAATACACGCCACATTACAGGGAAAATATCAAAAATCATTTTATTGTAGTAATTTTGGATCAAGAAAGGTTTTCAATCCCCCTTGAAGATTTTTTTAAACATTTTTTGGGTTTTTTTTTTTTGAGGGAACAAGGGGGGAAATATCTAAACAACTCTGAAGTGAAGGGCTTCTTTTCCAAAACAAAAAAATTTTTAAAGATTTGGGCTTGACTCACGAAGACAGAACGAAGGAGCTCAAAATACCGGACTTTTAAGAAAAACTTTCCGGGCCTCTTTTAAAGGGCGGGTTGGGGTCCAAAAAGTTTTTTGGGGGTTTCTTGACCTCAAAAAACTTTTCTTTTTTGGATTATCCCCCCTTTTTTAAAAAAGGTTTTTGTGCCTCTTATTATAATATAACAGATACTAAACCAGTGATTTTTAACTTATACTAAATTTTTAACTTCTTCGAGGGTGCTAAAATCGGGAAAATCAAAAGGCATAGATACCCCCGGCCCTTTTTTAGCCCTCTCTTGCCCCCCCCACGAAAATTTTCCCGAGGTTACTTTCCCTTAAATTTTTTTTGTAACTGAAAACGATTGTATCTTATATTTCCCTCCCTTTAAAATTTCTTGTAGCCTTTTCTGAAAGTTATCCTAAGCCTTTTCCCTTTTATGTAGAATACAACCTGCAACTATGTCACGCATCCCTTTTTAAGAAAGACACTTATTTTTCCCGGGGAAAAGCTAACAATAAAGGGTTTTTAATTTTGATTTTTGTTCCTATGGGAGCAAATTTATCCGTAACTTGAATTTTTTTTTTATTTTTTTTAAAAAAAAAGGCTAAAACATCTTAATTCATTTAAACCCTTTTTACCATAAAACAAAATTAAAAAATGTAAAACCCTGTCCCGACAATTTTTTTATAGTGCAAAAATATCTACAGCCGAAAATAAAAATTTTAAAAAAATGGGAACACAAAAATTTTTTGCTCCGCTTTTTACATCAAGAAAAAAATGTACAACACCAAAAAATGGAAAAAATTTTTTTAAAAGAAAATTTTAAAAACTATGTAAAGTTTATTGACAAAATTTAAAATAAAAAAAAAAAAAAAAACCCTTTAAATTTTTCAGGCTATTTTAAAAGGTCATAGTGCACTTGTTGGGATTTAAAATTTTAACCCAGTGAAAATCAAGGTCCCTGGTGGGTTTAAAGGGGAAGCATGTCTCTTTTTTTTTTTTTTTTTTTTTTTTTTTTTTTTTTCCCCAAACTTTTTTAATTTCAACAAAAACCCCGGGAAAAAAGATTCCCATTATAATCTTTTTCGGTAGCCAGGGTGTTTTTCCCTTTTTAAAATAAGACCTTTTTTTTTTTCCCTTTTTCCCGTAATAAAACTATATTTTGTTAGTACCAAAGGGTTTTTGTGACCCAAGGGAATTTCGTCTCAAAATGCTTGGAATAAATATTTTAACCTGCATACTCTACAACCCTTTTTCTAATCAATAAAATAAAAAAATCTTGTTTTTGTGGTTTATTTCAAAAAATCAAAAGCCCTCGCTTGGGTGTAAATCGGGGACCGATAAAAGAAAATTATTATTAATTGCTTTAATGTTTTTTTCAATTAAAAGGACAAAAGAATTAAAAATAATGAAAAACTGGCCCGTTTTCTTATTTTGACTACTGCAGAAATTTTGAAAAAGAACCACAACCTTTTTTTTTAAACTACTTTAAAAATTAAAAACCCAAAACCTTTATATACACAATAAAAACCAAATTTTTAAAAGAAGTCACTAGAAGTTTTTGTTCTCCCGGTTCCCAAAAAGCTAAACCCTTTTTTACCCGTTACAGAGACAAAAACCCCAAACTTGAACACGCTCCCCAAATAAAACACTTTTTAATCGGTATTTTTTGGCATTTTTCATTGGGTTGTTACATAGTTTTAATTTTACCCCCGTAACTTTTCAAGTTTGGGAGCCCCTAACCAGAATCATATTCCTGGTAATTTTAAATTTAAAAATATATTTTTATTTCGAAGCATCATTTAGTGAAAGGAATTTTACGGTAAAGTAGTTTTATATGTCACATTTAAAAAGTCCCCTGTGTGCATTTAAAATTAAAAACATAAAATGAAATTTTTTTTTTTGTATTTCATGTTTTCTTTTTAAAACCCCCCTATTTTACCCTTGATGGGTTTTCCCCTTTTCGTTTTAAAAAATTTATTTTTATAGTTTGAATTGTAATTTTTTGACTGTTTTTAAAATTTCAGTTGCATTTTTAAAAACAATAAAAAAAAAGTAAAATAAATAAATTTAAAATTGAAAGAAATTTAAAATATAAAAATATTTTCACAAACAATAAGGTAACACGGAAAACGGGAAAATCCAAAGGTTTTATAACCTTTCATAAGAAACTATAAAAAGTAAACTTTTACGATCACTAAAGGGGTAAAAAATTACATTCATATTTGAAAATTGGGGCAAGGGGAAAGGATTTACATATTTGGGTGAATTTGGGTATAACCCAAAGGGGGCGGGGTTTTTTGGGGGGGGGCAAATTTTGGGAAGTAAAAAATAATCAAAAATTTTTCCGGGAAAAATTTAAAAATATGGAAAAAGATTTTCTTTTTTTATAAATTTGTAAACATTATACTTTTTTAAAAAATTTGGGAAATTTAATTTAAAAAATCATTCACAAAAAAATATTTTTCATGAAATTTTTTTGGCCTAACATTAATAAAAGCGTATGTTTTCCCACTCGCCCGCAAATAGTCCCGCCGATACTCTGGTCCCTAGGACTTGAAGGGGATCGTTTGAAGTTGGGTGAAGGCCCGCCGGCGGGCCCTCTGGGCCAGGTTTCCGCCCCCCCCCCTACCAAACCCTTTTGCCCTGGGCCCCCCGCTGTTTCGAAATCATCATTCCCAATTTTTTACATTTTTTTACAATAATTGTTTAGGTCGATATGGGAGGAATATATGTCTCTCTTTTTTAAAACAAAAAAATTTGGGAAATAATATTTTATTTTTTTATACATTTAATTTCTTTTTAAAATTTAAGACAAAAAAAGTGTATAACATATTCGGTTGGAAAAAAAAGGAAAATACATCTCTTTTTTTGTTAGGCTGACCCTTTGATTTGTGCTGAAAAATTTAAAATACATTTCATTTTTAGTATTTAATATTTTTATTTCACATTATAAAAATTAAAAACTAATTCAAATTTTCATCCAGGAAATTTTTTTTTTTTTCCCCCGTTTCCCTTTTTTTAAAATTAAAAAACGAATTAAATATGGCAAAATTTCAAAATAAAAAAATTTCAGATCACTTAAATCCTAAAAACCAAAATATTATTAAAAAACAAAAATCAAAATTATTGCATCGTAATTCCCCAAATAAATCTTCTTTAAAATTTTATTTTCCTTTAAAACCCAACCCGAAATTTTTTTTATTTTTTTTTTAAAAAAATTTTGTAGTAATTTTTCCATTGAAAAAATTTTTGGACCTCTCAAATTTTATAGTAAAAAAATAACTGCAACTATAAGAAGCGTAACTTCAGTTTTTTTTCAATTTAAAAATTTTTTTTGAGTTTTAAATTTCAAAGCTTAGCGTGGCCGCATCGTAGCCGCCGACCGACCGTAGGGCCCCCCGGGAGTACCGAAGTTTAAACTTACCCTGGGGGGGAGGAGGGGGGCAATTGGGGGATACCCAGGGGGGGAAAATCTTAAAATCCGCCTCTGGATTGAATTTACCATGAAATTTTTTCTCTTTTAAAGAAGTAAAGTTAAACCCCACCGCATCATTTTCCCATGTTCTATTAAAATTTTAAGGGTTTGGGGTTTGATACCAAAATCTTTAAATTAGAGCTTAACCAGTAAAAACCTGTGAATTTTAAACTACGTTTCTATCGCTTACAAATAACAATAAATATAAAATAAAAATTAACCCGCTTTTCCGATAGGACAACGAAAAAACAAGATTGACTACCGACAGTTTCATACTAAACCTACTTTTTGGGCAAAGATTACATAAAAATAAACAAACAAATTTCCCTTTTTATTTAAAGGGTTTTAAAAAGTAATCTACGAAAAAAAAAACCTTCAAAAATAAAAGTGTACATTTTAAAACAATTTACAACATAATCTTTTTTTTTCTACCAAATATATAAAAATTTATACCATACTTCTAAACCCCCCAAACCCAAAAAATAACACATATTTTTATGCTAAAGCTTACCCTTTATTTATTTGCAGTTTTGGTGGGAATAATATATAGTAAAAAATAGTAAAAAAAGGGGGGTTAAACAGTAAAAAAAGGAGGGGGCCCCCATGGAATAGGGGCGTAAAGCCATTTTTTTGAAATTTTAAAAACAATGCCCTAAAACGTTTTAGTAACTTAGAAACACGGGCAAAAAAAAAAAATTTAAAATTTAAAAATTTGAAAAAAAATTTTTTTAATTTAGATATTCCTTTTAAAACAACCCCCATGTCAAACTAAAATTTCCTAGAAAACCCGGGAATTTTTTTTTTTTGATTTAAAAAAAATGTTGGGTTTATACGCCCCTTTTTTTTCCCCTGGGGGAAAAGTTTTGGGGCCTTTTTAATAATAAATTTTTGCCTTTTAAAACCCTTTAAGAAAATTAAGGGTAAAAAAGTACTTTTCCCAATTTCCCCCAAAAAAAATTTGTTTATTATAGTAACAAACATTTTTAAAAATAGAAATTAAAGGAAAAAAAAAATATAAATTAAAATTTAAATTTTTTTAAAAGAAAACCAGGACTTTTTTTGCCCTTTTTTGCCTTCCTTTTTCCCTTTAAAAAAAGTTTTCTTTTATATTTTGCCAAAAAAAGTTCATCTTCTTCAAATTTACTTTTTGATTCTTTTTTTTTCTTGACTAATGTAAATTTTCCCTTTTTTTGCCTTAGGATGGCAACACTAAATTTTAGGCAAATTTTTTTATAAAATGTATGGGAGGTTATAGGGAAACCCCCCCTGATTTTGCACATCTTATTTAAGTTTCCCTAATTTTTGCATCAGTAAAATAGTAGTTTTTTTTATTTTACCCCCGGACTCAATTTTTAAAAGGTTGGTTTTTTTCACTCTTTTTCATTTTTTTTTTTCCCGCAGGTTTTTTTTCCATCTCCTGAAATTTTTTTTCAAGGGTTTTTTTGTAATATTTAATTCCTTAAAATCATTTTTCCCCAAAAAACCCTTTTTGAAATAAAAAGCGTGTTCCCAAATTTTTTTTTCTCTAGATGGTAAAATTTTACACTACACCAATTCAATTTTGAACCCTCAATTTCAACTGTTGTTTTTAAAAAATCCCTGGATCTTCAACCTTTTAAAAAGTCCAAAAAGTCCACCCAAAAAGCATTACTTTGCCCCTTTTAAGGTTTAAAAATTTTTTTTTTTGCAATCGAAAACATTCTGCCATTCTCTTGGGCAATAGACAGTTGCCAACTGGGTTCGGGTTCAATCGGGCATCATGGAGTTTTCCCCCCATGTGGGGTGTGCCTGGCTCCCAAAAAATTTAGTTAATAACTTTAAAAGGGAAGGATGAAAGCCAACGCAAAATCTGAACATTGCGACAACAAACAATTACGATTCAAGGCAGGGACAGCAGTCTTTAAAAAAAAACAACTCTGTGAGAGAAGGTTTTCCCCCCTTTTCTATGTATTTTGAACAAACAGGAAACTAAATTTTTATTGACCCTCTATTACCTGTTTTTTTTCCAAACCCCCCAAAAAAACCCTTCCTTACCCCCCAACAGTGTTTCAAAAGTAAAATTTTTTAAAATGCTATTTTTTTTTTTTAAAAAACTGGGTTTCCCAAATTTTAGGGGGCAGTACAATACAGCTTTAAAAACAACCCTTTAAATGACCAAAATGTTAGGGGTTTTTTGAAAAGCTTTTCCCAGTGTCTTTTCTTTTTCCTCCTTTGGGGGCTTTTTCCCTTTTTAAATTTTCAGATCCCGGGTTTTGCCCCGGGGGGCTTTTTCCCGAAGGGACCAAGTCCCCAAAATATTTAAAACCACAAATTTGGGCTTTCTTTTTTGGGGCATAAAAACCCATATTTTTTGTTTTTAAATTAGGGCTTTTTTTTTAAAGGGTTTTTTTGCACACAGGGTTTTTTATTTTTAAACTTTAAAAATATTTCATGTACAGGGCGTACATTCCCTTTATTATTCTAAATACTTTCGAGGTAAATCCTTCTTTGTGTCCCCTTTTTACACCAAAGGAAAGGTTTTCCCCTTGGGGAAGGAGTTTTATGTGTTGTAAAAATAAAATTCAATGATCCCTCAAGTTTTTAGGGGAGGGGAAAAATTTTTCCCCCTTTTTTAAAACTTTCAAAATTTCCATATGGGAATTTTTTTTACTGACATAAAAATGGAAACTAGTAATTTTTTCCCCCTAACAACTTGAGTTTGGGTAAGAAAAACTTCTTACATACCTGGTATTCTAATTTTACCCAAACCCTTTTTAGTGTGTAAATATTTGGTGGTTTTGGGGACTAGATTGTTTCCCGGTCTGTCTCCCACGTCTGAACGATTATTCTTTTTATTTAAAAAAATCTTTTTTTCAGCCTGAGATCTCCTATTTTTCCCAAAAATCAGAAAAAATATGATTTTCGGGTTTTTCTTTAGTAAACTTTTTTTCAGTTTTATAAAACTTTTGAACATCGCAAGCATCTTTATACTTCTTTTTTTTTAAACCCTTTTTTCCCCCTTTCGAGTTAAAAAATTTTGGGGCCCGAGTTTTCGGGAAAATTTTTTTTTTGGTTTTTCAAAACCCATTTTTAAAAATTATTTTCCGTTTTTGCAAATACAAATTAGGGTTTAGATTGAAAATTGCAGATCATTAAATTTATCTAAAATTCTCTTTTTTTTGTATAGGTGGTTTTTTTTCAAAAATGTCCCCCATGGTTTCCAGGAAATTTTCTATGATTTTGTTTTGTACTTCTTCCAAATGTTTTTTTTTTGGAGGAAATATTTTTAAAAGATCTAGTGGACCTACCTTTAATTTCAATTGGGGTACACACTGGAAATCTGAATCTTCATTGCTTAATACAAAATCGGGGGGTTTTCAGGGTCCATTTTATGTTCACCCTCGTCCAAAAAAAATAAAAAGGGGTTCTTTGTTTTCGTTTTCCATCGTTTGTTTGCATCAAACATATATCGAAATTTCTGCATCAAGGGTGAAACACAAAGGCATCGGTTACATCTCCAAAGTTTTCTTGAATACTGGGCTTAATAGTACCGCCATTGCTTGATGTTCCAAAAGAAAAAAAATTTAAAATACATCACCAATACTCTTTTAAAAAATATTTTTAAAGTGGTGTGTGTGAGGAAAAAGTTTGGGGCCCAAAGATTTGGGTGTTTTTGAAATGAAATACCTCCTGAAAAAATGGGGTCTGAAAACTTTCTTTGTGTAAAATATTTATCTGACGTAAAAAAATTAAAGACCAACCGATAGTAAAAAAATAGTTTTTAAACAAAAGGTTTATGAAATCATAAAAAAAATACTTAAAAAAAAAAAAAATGTTTTAAAAGGTTTTAAATGGTTTACTGCAAATATTTGCCCCAAAAATTTGGCTTTTAAAACCCAAAATTCTTTCTATTTCGTGGTAAATAATTATAAATTGTTATGTTTTTAAACTACTGTAAAATTAAAACAAAAATATAGAATACCCAAAAAAAAAATAATGGAACAAAAAGGTAAAAAAAGCATTATTATTTTTAGCTTACCTTTACTACCCTTTTGTAGTGTTTTTTCTTCAATTTTCTGCAGATTATCTTTTAACCCGAAACATTAAAAAACCCCCAGCCAATTTTTCAGAAATTTCCCTAAAAATTTAAAAACTTTGGTTTTTGTAAAAAAAAATTACACCAGATTAAAAAAATGTTTATTGACACTGACAACATCCCCGTTTTTTTTTTAAAGGCACAAACCCGGAATCCTCAGCGTGCTGGACTAAAAGCTGAAATTTTTTGCCAATTTACAGCTGTTTTCACAGATAAAAAAATGGGGAAAAAAAAATACTATGTGTTTTTTTAAAAGTGAAATTTTTGTTTAATCAGTTTTATGATTGCTTTCAAACTACAAGGCGCAAAAACTTTTTTTAGTTTTTTTGGAAAATATAACATGAAAATTGGTTTTTACGCCTTTGTTCCATGAGCTGCCATCTGAAATCAGAAGGGGTAAACACATACGCCTCTTTTCCATGATCCAAATTGGGCAAATCTGGTTAATACGGGGCCCCCTTTTTTTTTAGTAAAAAAAAATAAAAAAAAAAAAGATAATCATACAAAAACCCTTTAAAAAATATTGCCTTTTAAAGTAAAAAGTAAAAATACGCAAAAAAACTCAAAATCGGAAAAAAAGGCCCTACGCCCAAAATTTCCCTTAGACCCTAGATTGTATTTTTTTTATATCATTGACACTTATTTTAAAGTTCAACCTTTTTAACTACTTAACTCTGTTTAGTTAAATTTTTCTTAATGTTTTTGTTACAAAGCCGTTTTTTCCGAAACACTGTGGAAAAATTTTTTTTTTTTATTTAATAATTTTTGGGGGGTTTTTAAACTGAAATTTTATAGTTTTTCAAATTCTTTTTAGACTAATTTCATTAATTTTGGCACAAAAATGTAAAATATTATAACGTGGGTTTTAAACCTTGGGGTTTATTTTATAAATCTAAAACCCAAAAACATGAATTATTTTTGCTAAATTTTTTTAAATTTTCTCTTTCATTTTTATTCCCCAAAAAACAGGAGAATAAAATCAAAAATTTTAAACACTGGAAAGATAAAGCTCATTAATTCTTTTAAAACCCCACCCGGGAACAAAATACATACGTTACTTTTAAGTTTTTTTTAAAATAAGTTACAGATTTTTAAGTTTTTAAATGATAAATATAAAATTTTAAAGTTTAAAATTTTTTTAAATCACATAAATAAGGGGGATTATAAAACAAAAGCAAATTAAAAATTTCCTTGCGCCCCTTAGCTGCAAAAAAATATTATTTTGTCCCCTTTTAAAACAAGCAATTTTAAATTTAAAAAATTGGAAAAAAAGGCATGAAAAAAATGCACTAAAAAAGATGTATGGAAACAAAACCTCTTTTTGCAATTTTATTTCTAACCAATATTTTATTGAAAACGGAGTAAATGTCAAAAATGAATATAATAAGATGGTTCATTCGAGAAGGGGGTTTTTTTTATAACCCATTGTTTTTATAATTTTTCACGTGTGAAGTCTAAAATGGCAATTTTTTAGTGAAAAAAATTTTTAAATTTTACAATTCTAGGAACAAGCTACAATATTGAAAACAAAATTAGAAATAATCACACCAAGTAACTGTAACAGCCATTGAGGTTTCATTTAAAATTGAAGGGACATTTTCCCAAATTTTTTTAAGTTAAAAATTATTTAAAATTTCACATGTTTTAAAAAGCCACATAACGTTTTCACAGTTTTTTTTATACATCTATTTATCGTTTTCGAACATGGTCCGCATAGGACCAATGTATGTATTCGCTTTAAAAATCAGCCAAAAACCCATAAAGTCATACGCTCATCAAAACCGATATTGTTTTTTTATATAAAAAAAAACCTTATGTAAAATTAAACTTTATATACAGTTTTTTTAAAAATAGATATCGCGCGGGAAACCCCGATTTTTTAAGAAATGAATTTTTTTCAGATTTTCGAGGAGCTAAATGGGATATCGAACATCTTAAACTCCAAAAAATTTCACATCTTAAGCTGTGTTTTGTGGAAATTTTATTTATTACAATTAAAAAAAATTTTTTCATAAATTTAAAAAGGTAAGACAGGTACAGTTTTTAAAATTTTGTTAAAAACTCTGATGTTACTTTTTTTAAATAAACACAATTTAGAAAAACCCAACCAATAAAAAGTTTAATTAAATCTTTTTGCTGTATTTTTTTTTAAATATTTTCCCAAAAAATAGCTCTTTTTATGTCAATGATTACAAAAAAGATGTGGGTTTAAAAATGTTTGATAAACATTAGTATTTTTAATTTTTAATTTTTCTTTTTGATAAGAATTTTTTCCCTTAAAATTTTTTATATCTGCGGGACTATAAAACAAATGCAGGTTATCAAAAATAAAGTAGTTATTTAAATTTTTTTTTTTTATCCAAACCCTTTTCTATAAAAAATTAAATTTTAAAAGAAAATTTTTTAATCTTAATATCTTTATGATATTCTGGAAAAGGGGGGGAAAATTTTTTCACTCTGCTTTTCTCCTGCCAAATTGTATTCTGTTGTTTTAAAATTTTAAATAATGCTTTCCTTTCAAAAAATTTCACTTATTACTTCTAAAAAAAATTTTCTACCAATTTTTAATAATTTAAAAAAGAGTTTTATTTTTCAATAAGAAATTTTAAAACCCTAGTCAAAAACGTTTATCCAACAGGCAAAAAAATCACACAAATAGTTTACAAAAGCTTCAAGCAAATCGATTCCCCCACCCCTTTAAAGGCGGGGTTTAAAAGACACAGACCATTTGGGTAGTTGAACACTAAACAAGGGGTTTTAACAAACCCGTTTGTTTTTACACTAGTAGCAAAACCAAATAGAATAAGGGGGTTTGCTTTTTGAAAGCCCAAAAGAAAGTTTTGTCGAATACAAAGTATTTTTGTGGTTTACCAGATCTCTAAAGAGTAATTACAATACCCAAAACGTTTCTCTACTTCCCAAAGTGTCTTTTGGTTTGAGATTAAAAAAAATGGAGACAAAAATTAATATAAAACCATAAGGGGCCCCTTTTGTGTAATTTGAAATTTTGCCCTTAAATTTTTCCCGCATTAGCCCACTATTTATTTATTTTTAGCTGTAAAACAAAATTTTTTAAGGTGGAGTAAGCACGATTGGCCCGTTTTAAAGTCAAGAAACGTAAATTTAATAAATTTTAAAAAAAAAAATGAGGAAAACTTGTGGAGATTTTTTTTAAGTTGGTGGAAAGCCAAAACCCAAATTAAATTTAAAGGGAAAAAGAAATTAATAATTGGGCCCTTAAAAAAAAGGTATTGTGTAATGAAGGGTGCGGGTGGAGAGTTTAAAAATCTGTACCCACACCCTTTTTCTGGTTTTCCCCATTGGGGGGGGTCCCCTGTATACTTCATATTATTGAAAGCCTTTTTTTCTTTCACAATATTAGTATGAATGTTATTTTTTAGATAATTTTAGGCAATTAAAGAAGGTTTTAAAACAAAAATTTTTTTAAAATTTTTAAAACCGGTTTTTTTAATAAAAATTTTTTATGGTAAGATTTTTTATGAAAAAGATTTATGTTTAAAAGTCAAATGAACATAATTTCCGAAAATCACCTAATAAATTTTAAAAACAAATTGGGCCCTTTAAAAACCCTATTTGAAATTTTTCCCCCCAAAAGCAATTTTTAAAATAAATAAAAAAACGAATTTGTATGATAAAATTTATTTTTAATTTTAAAAAAGTAATTGTGGACTTTGTAACGTTTTTCCCAATAATTTATAATTTTTTGTAGAAAAATTTTTTTGAGTTTACCCACGCAAAACATACATTCCTCAATTTAAAAATAAACATATTCCTCGTCATTAAAACTACCAAAGTATCCCAAAAAAATAAAAAGCTTTTTTGAACCTGAATCTTCAGAAGGGGTAATTTTAAAAAAATGCGTTCGGGAAAGAAGTTATTATAAGAAAAAGAATTAAGGCTTTAAAAAAACGAATTTTCAGAGAGTAGCAAATGTTAACTGCTTCAAAACCAAAGGCCCTTTTGGAATAACGTAATAAATTTTAATGTGTTTTAAAATAATTTTTTTTTGAAAAAAATTTAAAATAAATTTTTACACCCTTTTTGCACAAAAATAAAAATGGGGTACATTTTTTTCTTGTAACAAAATGTAATGTCTGAAGTTTTTTCTCGGATCTATTTCATGGATATTTAAGATTAATTAAGTGCCCCTTTAAATTTATAATATAAACTACAATTATGGAATGTGTTTTATCCTATTTTAGGTTTAAAATTTTTTTTGGGGTTATCTAAATGGATAATTTTTGTTATGGCATCGTTTAAAAAATTTTTATCAAACAAGGAGGTCCCTAACACGTTATAAAGCACGTTACAAAAGAACAAACTGGGCCTTTGTTGTCACACTCAGGTTCTGGTTTTCAGCCACCATTCAACCACCTGCAGCAAAGCCTTTTAAAACCCCCGGGGGGACTTTAATATCCCCTTAAAGATTTAAAAAAGGGCGGTAAAGGGTTTTGGGAAAAACAAAATAAATAAATTTTCATTTTTCCTTTTGGATTCATTTATATGCATACTCTTTTAAATTTATTGACTTTCAACAAGAAATAATTTAAAAAAAATTATTTTTAACCTTTTTTTTAAATTTTTTTCCCGGGATGTTATTCTTTAAAATAACCCTAAAAATTTTTTTAATTTTACTGTGGGGAAATTTTTTTAAAAATTATTTCCCCAAATTTATTTTTTTAGCGAAGCCTTTTCCCCCTGGTAAAAAATTTTTTAACAAAATCTATTTTGGGACTTACTATAATAACAACTGTCGAAAGACTTAATCAATGGTTAAACGTACATAAAAATTTCCCTGTACTTTCCTAAACACGTAAATTTAATAAAAAATCCATTTGGGCGATTGGCAGTCTCTGTTATGTTTCAAAAAGTTTTCCTCTAGTGACAATTTCATGAGTCAAAAATTTTAAAAAAAAAAAAATACAAATTAAAAAAATAATTTTTCAAGTTCATGGTTTAAAGGGTGAACCAAATTCAAGTAACCCTACAAAACATTTATAATTTAACCCAGATATTCCGTAAATTTTAAAAATTTTAAGTTTGGGGTTTTAGGAATTAAATTTTTCTTATATAAAAGCGAAACTTTCCACATTCAAAAAACAGTTCTTGGGTGAGAGAGAGTATTGAACCGTAAAGCCGAAATGGGAAATCCCACACCCTTGTGACTTAATGTTAGGATAGGATCAGCGTAGGGCTCGACAAAGCTTTGGGTATTGCCAAATATTCAGACTACCGACACGTTTGTAAAATCGTTTGACATCATTTATCTTCTAATTTGGCGATTTTCATCATTATTTCCTGTGACGTTTCAAGACATGAAAGGAATATTTACTTTTATCTTTAATACAGAACAGCAAAATTTCATTTGTAACAAAACTTAAAAATATAAGAAATCTACACACACACACACACACACACACATATATATATTATTTTGCAGACCGTCTATTACATATCTGCAATTCCAAAATTTGATTGGTTCCATATATGGCTAGAATGTTTAAACTTCTAATTAATATAAATAATAGGAATTCGTGGTCAACAGTTAATACACTTTCCCATTTATTTAACTTTTATCCAGGTTACCGTATGTATATTATAATATATCAGTAACCTTGAATACAAGTCAAATTAAAAACGTCTACTGAACTATTCTTGATATAAGATAAATTAATTCCTCAACGCCAAACTTATACATTTTATAATACGGAATATCTAGATTATGAATGTAACAAATTACATTCATCACATGTTTTGATATGTTACTTGAATATGGTTCATCCATGCACCATAAACTCTGATAATTATTCTGTTTAATTTGTGTTTTTTCTTTTTTTTAACATAGTGACTCATGAAACCGATGTAACTAGGGGCACTTTTGAAACATAGCATAATACTGGCAATGGACCAACATGGACTATTTACATCAATATCAGTGTATAGGTAGTATAAGGAAAGTTTCCGTACAGGTTTTAACCATCTAGATTAAATCTTTCGACAGTTGTTATTTAGTGAGTACAAAATAGATTTTAGTTCATAAATACCAGCGGGAAAGGCTTCGCTAAACACTCAATCGGAAATAATAGTATAAAAATACATAGTATATTACATAATATATTTATTTATATTAAAGAATATACATCCACTTGGAATAAAATAAAAAAGTTCAAATAGTTTTGTTAAATTATTTCTTGTGAAAGTCAATAAAGTTTAAAAGAGTATGCATATAAATGAATCTCGAAGGAAATTAAAATATTATTTATTTTGATTTACCAAACCTAGCGACCTTTTTAATCTATCAGCTGATATTAAAGTCGCCCCAGGTGTTAAGTAACGCTGCAGGTGATCTGAATGGTGGCTGATAACAGAACCTGAGTGTGACAACGAAGCCTCAGATTGTTCTTTTGTAACGTGCTTTATAACGTGTTACGACCTCCATGTTTTATGAAAATAATTTTAACGCTGCCATAACAATACTATCCATTTAGATGAACCCAACAAATGTTACCTCAATAAGATCAACACATTCCATAATTAATTGTAGTTTCTATCCATAATAGTTAAGGCACTTAATTAATTATCACTATCCATGACATACATCCGAGAATACTTTAGACATTACATATAGTTAAGAGATACAAAATTTACTGCATTATAGTTTGATGCACAGAGTGATCAGACCTTATGTTAAATTTTCATCAATTATATGTTAACACATACAATATTACAGCTTATCTCCTAAAGCCTTTGGTTTTGAAGCAGTTATTAAATAACATTTGCTACTCTCTGACAATCGTGCTTGTAAGCTCAATTCTTTTTTTATGATAACTTCATTCGACCGCATTCGTTAATTAGCCATTCTGAAGATTCAGGTTCAAAAAAGCTATGTATATTTTTGATACTATGGTAGTGTTAATGACGAGGAATATGTTTATATTCATTGAAGAATGTATGTATGCGTAGTAAACTCAATAAATTTTCTACTAAAATTATAAACTATATTAGGAACGTTACAAAGGCCACAATTACTATTTTAAAATTAAAAATAATATTTAACATACAAAATAGTTTACTATTTACTTTAAGATCTGCAATTGGGAAATCAAAATATGCGTTTTAAGACAACTCTGCTTTTAAACTTTACTAGGCTTGTCTTCGAGTGCTATGTTCAGTCGACATTTAACATAAATCTGCTCATAAAAATCATACCATAAAAAATATTATAAATATGTAACGGTTTTCAAATATTTGAAATTTTACTTTAAACCTTCATTAATTGACTCATAATTATCTCAAAATAACATTCTTACAATATTGTGAAAGAAAGAGCTCCCAATAATATGAAGTAGTCTATACAGGGGACACCACCCAATGAGGAAACCAGATAAAGTGTGAGCTACAGATGTTTTATACCTCTCCATCCGCACCCATCATTATCACAATACTCTGTTAACGGCCAATTATTAAGTCATATTACCCTAATAATATAGGTTGGCTTTCCACCAACTCTGAAAATCTCTCACAAGTCTCCTTATTTTAATGTTTAACATATCTAAATTTACGATCATGACATAAAACAGGCAATCGTGCTTACTCCACCTTAAAATATCTGTTTTACAGCTAAAAATAAATAAATAGTAATGCTGCAAAATTTAATGCATATTTCTAAATTACACATAAGAGCTACTATGGTTTTATATTCATTTTTTGTCTCCATTTTATTTAATCTCTAGCAAGGACACGTTGTAAGTAGAGTACGATTTAGTATTGTAATTACGCTTTAGAGATCTGGTAAACCACAGAATACACGTATTCGACGAACGTCTATTGCGTTCAAAGGCAAAATCCCTTATTCTACTGTCTGCTACTAGTGTACAAACAAACAGGTTGTTACAAGCCCTTGTTTAGTGTTCAACATACCCAAATGCGTCTGTCGTCTGTTAACTCCGCCTTTGAAGTGGGTGAATCGATTTGCTTGAAGCATGTAAACTAGTTGTGTGATTGTTTTGCTGTTGGATAAACGTTTTTGACTATGGCATAGAAATCTTATTGACAATGAACTACTTTTTTTGAATTATTAACAAATTGAGTAGTAATATTTTTTAGAAGTAATAAGTGAAATTCTTTGCAAGGAAAGCATATATTTATAATTACACATACAGAATACATTTGGCATGAGAGAGCAGAGTGTAAAAATTAAACCATTCAGAATATCATAACGATACTTAAGATTGAAAAAGTTAATTAAACTAACTTTTTTATAGATAAGGTGGATAAAACAAATTTATAACTACATTAGTTTGATAACCTGCATTTTACGTATTATAGTGCCGCAGATATATAAAATTGAAGGGAAACATTTCTTATCAAAAGTAAAATACATTAACACTACTAATGTTTATCAACACATTATTAACACATCTGTTTTGTAATCATTGACATGAAAAGAGCTATATTATTGAAAATACTTAAAAAATACAGCGAAAGATTTAATTAAACATTTTATTGACGTTAGAGATACTAATCTGTGTTTACTTAAAAAAGTAACATCAGAGTATTTAACAAAATATTAAAACTGTACCTGCTCAGTACCAATTTTAAACGTATGAATAACATTTAAATTGTAATAAATATAATCCACAGAACACAGCATAAGATGTGTAATTTTGGAGCTAAGATGATCGATATCCCATTTAGCTACTCGATAATCTGCAAAATTTCATTTCTTATAAATCTGTCCGCGCGATATCTAGATATAAAACTGTAGTATGAAGTTGAAATTTTACATAAGGTTTTATTTATATGAAAACAATATCGGTTTTGATGAGCGTATGCACTTTATGGGATTTGGCTGATCTTTAGCGAATACATAATACATTGGTCCTATGCGTGACCTATGTTCGCAACGATAAATAGATGTATAAACAAACTGTGTACGATTATGTGGCATTTTAACATGTGAAATATTAACACATGTAACTTAATAAAATTTAGCAATGGACCTTCAATTTTGAATGAAACCTCAATGGCTGTTACACGATACATGGTGTAGATTATTTCTAACTTGTTTTCAATATTGTAGCTTGTTCCTAGAATTGTGCAATTAAATGTTTTTCACTATAAACTGCCATTTTAGCCTCACACGTGTAAAATATCAACAATGGGCTTATAACAAACCTTCTCGAATGAACCATCAAATTATTCATTCATTCATTGTTGATTTTTACTCCGTTTTCAATAAAATATTGGTTAGAAATATACTTGCAAAAAGAGGTCTAGTTTCCATACATTTATATTACTGCATTATTTTCATGCCATTCGACATTTAATAAAATTGCTCGTCTAGAAGACAAAATAATATTACTTTGCAGCTGAGAGCGCAATGATATTAATTGCGTTTGTTTCTATAATCTGCCCTTATTTATGTGATTTACAAATTTTCAACATAAAATTTTATATTTATCACTTAAACTTATAATCCTGTAACTTATATTAAAAAACTTATAAAGTAACAGTATGTATTTTATTACCTGTGAGGTTAAAAGAATTAATGAGCGTATCTTTCCAGTGTTTCATTTTATTTTATTCTCCTGTTATTTGGATAAAATGAAAGAGAAAACTTAAAATATTAGCAAAATAATTCATGGTTATTGGTAGACTTATAAAATAATACCCCAAGGATAAAGGCACAGTTATAGTTATTTTACATTATTAGTGCCATATTAATGTAATAGTCTATAAGAATTTGAAAAACTATAAAATTTCAGTATAAAATATCCCAAAAATTATTAAATAAAATAATCAAGTTACACAGTGTTTCGGAAAACGGCTTTGTAACTAAACATTAAGTAAAATTAACTAAACAGAGTTAAGTAGTTAATAGGTTGAACTATAAATATAAGCTCTCAATGATATACAAAAATACAATCGAGGGTCTCATGGAATATTGGCGTATGAGCCATTTTTTCCGATTTTGAGATTTTTGCATATTTTTACTTCTTACATCAAGGCACATATTCTGTCAAGTTTTTGTATGATTATCTTTTTTAGTTTATTTTTATACCTAAAAAACAAGGGGCGTATTAACCAGATTTGTCATTTGGCATCATGGAAAAGAGGCGTATGTGCTTACGCCTTCTGATTTCAGATAGCAGCATCATGGAACAAAGGCGTATGAACCAATTCATGTTACTATTTTCCAAAATAACTAAAAAAGTTGTCTGCCTTGTAGTTTGAAGCAATCATAATAACTGAGTAAAAAGACAACACTTTTAAAATTACACATAGTATTTTCATTTCCCATTTTTTACTCTGTGTAACAGCTGTAATTGGCAAACAATCAGCTGTTAGTCCAGCACAGCTGAGGATTCCAGGTTGTGCCATTATAAACAGGATGTTGTCAGTGTCAATAAACATTGTTTAAACTGGTGTAATTTTTTTTACTAAACCATTGATAATTAAATATGGAATCTGAAATTGGCTGGGAGTTTTTTAATGATCAGTTATTAGATAATCTGCAGAAAATTGAAGAACAACACTACTAACAGTAGTCAAGGTAAGCTGAAATAATAATGCATTTACCATTGTTCCATTATTTATTTTTAGGCTATTCTATATTTTTGTTTTAATTTAGCAGTAGATTATAACATAACAACTATAATTATTTACCACAGAAATAGCAGAAGTTAGGTTAGAAAGCCTAATTGTGCAAATACTGCAGTCACACCAGTTAACCTTAAAACATTGTTTTATTTTTAAGTATTTCTTTATGATTTCATAAACCTTTGTCCCAAACTAGTTTTTACTATCGGTTGTGTCACAAGTTTAGGTCAGATAAATATTTTACACTATGCAAGTTTTCAGATCCATCATTTCAGGAGGTATTTCATTTCAGAACATCCATCAATAGGCCAACAGTTCCTCACACACACCACATAAATATTTATAGAAGAGTATTGGCTGATGTATCTTATAAATTTTTATTCTTTTAGGAACATCAAGCAATGGCGGTACTCCTAAACCCAGTATTCAAGACACAGTGGAGATGTAACCGATGCCATTGTGCTCACACCATGATGCAGCAATCGATATATGTTTGATGCAAACAAGCGATGGAAAACGTAACTATGAACACCTTTTTATGGATTTGGACGAGGAGAACATGAATGAAGACCCTGATAACCCCGATTTTGTATTAAGCAATGAAGATTCAGACTCCAGTGAGTACCACCAATCTGAAATTAAAGGTAGGTCCACTAGATCATTAAAAAATATTTCCTCCATAAAAAAAAATTTGGAAGAAGTACAAAACAAAATCATAGAAAATTTCACTGAAAATACCATGTGGACAGTTTGAAAAAAACACCTCCTATACAAAATAAAGAGGATTTTAGATCGAATAATGATCTGCAAGTTCAATCTAAACCTAAGTGTACTAGACAAAAACGGAAAATAAGTTAAAACTGGGCTGACAACCAAAGAAAAATAAAACGCAACTCTGGCCAAGAATATTTAACTCGTAAGGGGAAAAAGGTAGAAAAAAGAAGTATCAAGATGCCTTGCGATGTTCAAAAGTGTTTATATAACTGCAAAAAGTTTACTGAAGAAGACCGTAATCATATGTTTTCTGAGTTTTGGAAAATAGGAGATCTCAGGCTGCAAATGAGAGTATTTAATAAAAAGAATAATCGTTCAAGACGTCGGGAGACAAGAACTGGACAATCTAGTCGCCACCACACAAATATTTACACACTAAAAAAGGGTGAAATAGAATACCGGGTATGTAAGAAGTTTTTCTTATCAACCCTAGATGTTAGTGAAAAAAATGACTAGATCCAGTTTATGTCAGTATAAAAGTTCCACTACTGGTATATTGAAAGATGAGGAAAGGGGAAAATCTTCTCCTCCCACTAAACACTCTGAAGGACCATTGAATCTTATATTACAACACATAAACTCCTTCCCAAGGGTACCTCCTCACTGGTGTAGAAAAGACACAAAGAAGGAGTACCTCGAAAGTATTTTAGAATAAAGAAAGAATGTACGCCCATGTACATAGAATATTTTAAAGATAAAAATGCCAAACCTGTGTGCAAAACAACGTACAAAAAAGCCCTAATTAAACTAAATATAGGTTTTCATGTCCCGAAGAAAGACCAATGCTGGTGTTATGATTTTGAGACATGGTCCCCTTCTGAAAAAGATCCCCCGGCAGGCAGAATCCGATCTGCAAATAAAGAGAAAAAAAGCCGCAAATGAGGAAAAAGACAAAGACGCTAGAGAAGCTGTCTTAAACCCTACACACTTGTCAGTAAATTTTGATTTGGAAGCTGTATTGTACTGTCCCCTCAAATTTGCTAAACCAGTTTTTTACAAAAGGAAACTAGCATGTTACAATTTTACAGTGTACACTGTTGGAGCTAAGGAAGGGTTTTGTTTTTTGTGGGTTGAGACAACAGGTAATAGAGGGTCAATAGAAGTAGCTTCCTGTTTGTTCAAATACATAGCAAGAATGGAACCTCCTGTCACAGAGTTGTGTTTTTTTTCAGACTGCTGTCCCTGCCAGAATCGTAATTCGATTGTTGTCGCAATGTTCAGATATGCGTTGAGCATTCATCCTTGCCTTAAAGTTATTAATCTCAAGTTTTTGGAGCCAGGACACACCCACATGGAGTGCGACTCCATGCATGCCACGATTGAAGCAGCAAGCCAGTTGGCAACTGTCTATTGCCCAAGAGAATGGCAGAATGTTTTCAGACTTGCAAAAAAAAAAAAAACAATGGTAAACCTTATAAGGTCAAAGTAATGCATTTTGAGGACTTTTTGGACTTTAAAGGATTGAAGATCCATGATTTTATTAACACAACAGTTGCAACTGATGGTTCAAAATTGAATTGGTGTAGTGTACAATTTATCCATCTAGAGAAAGAAAAATCAGACACGCTTTATTTCAAAAACGAGTTTTGGGAAACTGATTTTAAGGAATTACATATTACAGAGAAACCTGAAACAACATCAGGAGATGGAAAAAACCTGCGGAAAAAAATGAAAAGGAGTGAAAAGAACCAACCATTTAAATTGAGTCCAGCCTACACTAGAAAACTACCACTTACTGATCCAAAAATTAAGGACTTGAATAAGATGTGCAGATCAGGGGTGATTCCTATAACCTACCATACCTTCTATCAAGAATTGCTCTCAATTAGTGATAGCCATCCTAACGGCAAAGAAAGAAAATCACATTAGTCAAGAAAAGAAAAAGAATCAAAAAGTGATGAAGAAGATGAACTTTCTTTGGCAGATATGAAGAGAACATTTTTAAAGAAAAGGAAGGCAAAGAAGCAATAAAAGACCTGGTTTTCATTCTAACGAATTAATTTAAGATAGTTTTCTTTAAATTTCTATGTTTAAAATGTTTATTACTATAATAAAGGACTTTTTTGTGGAATTGGAAGTACTTTATTACACCTTAAGTTTCCATAAAGGCTAATTTATCATTCAATGGCTCCTAACTTTTCACCATGGAAAAGGGGCGTATGAGCCACACTTTTTTTGAAATCAATAAAAAAATTTCTGTTGTCTAGGTAATTTTAGTTTGAAATAGGGGTTGTATTAAGGAATATCTAAACTTAAATAATATTTTTTCAAATTTAAATTCTTATTTTCTGACGTGTTTCTAAGTTACTAAAACGTTTTTTGTCATTGCTGTAAAATTTCACAAATGGCTCATACGCCCCTATTTCATGAGACCCTCCTTATATTACTGTTTAATCCCCTTTTTTACTAGTTTGACTATATATTATTGTCATCAAAACTGCAAATAAATCAAAGTACAGCTTTAGCATAAAAATATGTGATATTCTTGGGTGGGGTATAGAAGTACGGTATCAATTTTATATATTTGGTAGAATAAAAGATTATGTTTTAAATTGTATTATATGTACTACGGTTATTTTGTAAAGTTTCTTTTTCTCGTAGACTTACATTTTAACCCTAATGAAATGAAATGTGTGTCTTACTTTTTTGACTGTAACTTATGCCCTAAGTATGTTTAGTATGCAACTGTCGGTAGTCAATCAAGATTTTCGTTGTCCTATCGGAATAGCAGTTAATTGTATTTTATATTTATTGTATATTGTAAGCGATAGAACGTAGATTTAAGTCACAGGATTTACTGTGTTAAGCTCTAATTTAAAGATTTCTGATATCAAAGCTAAGCTAAAAAGGTAATAGAACATGGAAAATGATGCAGGTGGGGTTTAACTTTAGTTCTTTAAAAGAGACAATCATGTGTAAATTCAATCCAGAGGCGGATTTTAAGATTTTCCGCCCCTGGGCTATCCACAATTGCCGCCCTCCTCCCCACCCATGTAAGCTTACTTTGGTACTGCGGTGGGTCTACGCGTCGTCGGCGGCTACGAGGCGGCCACGCTATGCTTGTAATAAAACTCAAATAAAAAGTTTGAATTGTAAAAACTGAAGATACGCTTCTTATAGTTGCAGTTATTTTTTTACTATAAAATATGAGATGTCACAACATTTATCAACTGGCAAATTACTACAAAATTATGAAAAGAAAGTCGAAAAATTTCTGTCGGTTTAAGGACAATCAAATTAAAGAAGATTTATTTAGGAATTACGATGCAATAACTTGACTCTGATTTTAATAATACTTGGATTTAGGATTTAAGTGATCTGAAATTTATTATTTTGTAATTTTCACATATTTAATTAGAAATTTAAATAATAAAAGGGAAACGGGGGAAAAGAAATTCTGGATGAGAATGAATCGAGTTGTAATTTTTATAATGTGAAATGAAACTATTAAATACTACGAATGTAATGTATTTTAAACATACAGCACAAATCAAAGGGTCAGCCTAACAAATAAAAGGCGTATTTTCCTTATTTCCAACCGAATATGTCATACACAAATTTGTCTTACCTGTATTAAATCGTATAAAAAATAATAAATATTATTTACAATTAGTGTATAAAAGAGAGACATATATTCCTACCATATACGACCTACACAATTATTGTAATAAATGTAACAAATTGAACTGAGTGATTTCGAAACAGCGGCGGCGCATGGCACAAGGTGGTTGGTACCGCGGATCAGTTAGTGGGGGAGGGGGCGGCAACCTGGCCTGACGGCGCCGGCGGGCTCGGCAACTTCAAACGATACCTTCAAGTCCTAGAGGACCAGAGCAATCGGCTGACTACTTGCGGGCGAGTATTCTCTCGTCCCGGAACATACGACATTTCATTAATGTTAGGCCTACGAAATACATGAAATATATTTAGCGAATGATTGTTTAGACAATTCCAATTTACAAAGTATAATGTTTACAAATTTTATAACAAGTAATCTTTTTTACATATATTTAACTTTCGGAATAATTTATTGATTACTTTTTTACTTACCAAATTTGCCGCCCCCCGAATACCACCGCCCTGGGCTATAGCCCATTCAGCCCATATGTAAATCCAGCCCTGCTCCAATCTCAAATATGAATGGAATTGTACTCCTAGATGATCGTAAAAGTTTACTATGTATAGTTTCTTATGAAAGGTTATAAAATGGGGATTTTCCCAGTGTCCAGTGTCTGCCTTATTGATTGTGATATATTTTCTATATTATGAATTATACAATTTTCAATTATTTATTTTACTATGATTATTGTTTTTCAAATGCAACTGTATTTTATAACAGTCACATAATTACAATTCAAACTATAAAAAATACATTTATTTAAAAGAAAACGGATAACATCAATGTATAATAGTGGTTTTTTGAAGATACATGAAATACAAAACAAAACTCATTTTATGAATTAATTTTAAAATGCACACACTGGTACATTTAAATGTGACATATAAAAGTTCATACCGTAGATTCCGTTCACTAAATGATGCTTGCCAAATAAAAATATAGCATTAATTAATTACCAGAATATGATTCTGGTTAGTGCTGCCACCTGTAAGTTACGAGGTATATTAAAACTATGTAACAAGCAATGCAACTGCCTAAAATAACGATTGAAAAGTGTTTTATTTGAGGCAGCTGTGGGTGTTCAAGTTTGGGTTTCGTCTCTGTAACAGTAACAAAGGGTTTAGCTTTATAGGACCAGAGAACATAACTTCTTGTGACTTCTGTTAAATTGGTTATTGTGTATATAAAGAGCTTTTGGGTATTAATTTGTCAGTAGATAAAAAGAAGTTGTGGTTCGTTTCAGATTTCTGCAGTAGTCAAAATAAGAGAACGGCAGTTATTACATTATATTTATCTTTTGTCCATATTGTAAAACATAAAGCAATTAATAATAATTTTCTTTTACTTGGTCACAGATTTACAGCAAGCGACAGTGACTTTGTATCTTTGAAATAAACCACAAAAACAAGACTTTTTTATGTATCTGATTAGGAAAATGTTGTTAGAGTATGCAGGATAAAATATTTATTCCAAGCAGTTGAGACGAACACTTCATGCTCACGAAAACCTTTGGATACTATACAAAAATATAGTATTAGTACTGGTAAAAAGAAACAAAAAAGGTCTATATGTTAAAAGAAAAACATCCTGGCTACCGTAAAAGAATATAATGGGGAATCTTTAATTACCGTAGTGTTGAAAAAGGCTTTGCAAATGTAGCAACACATTACCATGCTGAAAGAGACATGAATTCCCTAAACCACCAGGACTTGATATCACTCGTACATTTTATACCACAAGTGCACTATGACCTATAAAATAGCCTGAAACAATCAAATGTTATAAACATATATAGACTTTAACTTACTTTTAGAAAATTATACATTTTTTTGTGTTGTACATTTTTTTCTCTGATATAATGAGCGGAGCAAATAATTCTTGTGATTCCATTTTTATTGAAATTATATCGGCTGTAGATACTTTTGCACTATAAGAAATGTCTGACATGTTTTACAGTTTTAATTTTGTTGTATGAGTAATATGATCAATGAATTAAGACTGATTTAGCCCATTTTCTACTAAAATATAAAAAATTCAAGTTACGGATAAATTTGCTTCCATAGGAACACAATCACATCGAAAATCCTTATTGTTAGCTATTTCCCTGGAAACTAAGTGTCTTTCTTTAAAGATGCGTGACATAGTTGCACGTCTGTATTCTACATAAAAGGGCCAGCTTAAGGATAACTTTCAGTAAAGAGCTACAAGAAAGTTTAGGAGGGAAATCATAAGATACGATCGTTTTCAGTTACGAAAAAAGTAAGGAGTAACCTCAGGAAATTCATG
This sequence comes from Homalodisca vitripennis, assembly GCF_021130785.1. Lineage (NCBI taxonomy): Eukaryota > Metazoa > Arthropoda > Insecta > Hemiptera > Cicadellidae > Homalodisca > Homalodisca vitripennis. The sequence continues at coordinate 159,364,204 of NC_060209.1, forward strand.
GGGTGCAAGAGAGGGTTACAAACGCGAGGTACTCTATGCCTTTTCCGATTCTGCAGTAGCAGCCTCGAAGAAGTTAAGTAATAGCTATAAGTTAAATAATCACCTGTTAGTATCTGTTATATTATAATAAGAGGCACTAACACTTCTTTAAAAAGTGGATAATCCAAAAAGAAAAGCTTTTGAGGTCAAGAAACCACCAAACACTTATTCGATCCAAATCCGACATTAAAGAGGTCCGGAAGTTTTCTCTTAAAAGTCCGGTACTTTGAGCTCCTTCAGTTCTGTCTTCGTGAGTCAAGTCCTACAGGATAGGCATCCAAATCTTTACACTTTTTTTGTGTTTGGAAGAAGTCTCCACTTCAGAGTTGCTAGATATTTCACCCTTGTTACCTCGAAACCAAAAACAAAAATGCTCAAAAATCTTCAAGGTGGATCTGCAAACCTTCTTGCATCCTAATGGCCAGCAACCAATCGATAGTTGAGTATAATCCTGTAATGTGGCGTGTACATTTTTTTCTACAAGTTTCCTAAATGTCCGAATTAAACATTCTCTCTTGGTTATGACTTTAATATCATAGATTTATGAGTTTTTATTCACTAAATATATTTTAAAAATTTTATTAAATTTATTTTTCATATGATATTAAAACATCAGTTAAAAAAAATTAAAGCAGTTTTGAAATTTCAGCTGAAAGTAATCTTATACTTTTGCACACTTTTAGACATTTAATTCAAAGACAGGTTTACTAATATGTTACACTTTTGCTATTATTTATAAATAACCTAATTTATGTACTAAAGGATCATAAAATAAGATTTATTAGTCTCAAAAAACCAGCATTATAATTATCTAGGCAAACTCCTTCTGTTGGATTTCGAGATTCGTTTTTAAACATTATCTGTATGAATTATTATTTGAATAAAGTTTCATAATATTAATCCATATTACATTAATTTTACGGATAAATTTGCAGAAAAGAAAGGTTGGGAACTTAAATAAAAAATGTTATAATATAAAAAAAAAAAAACATTTATTTATTATGAAACTTTATTTATCAAGAACGTTAAACATTTTCCCGTGTAATGCCGGGAGCATTATTGAAAATTGAGATAATTTTCATGCTTATTTTAATCTAAGCACTCTTTATTATTAGTAACGCTTTTAAACGCGTTTTATTAGTAATATTCAAAAACAAAACTAAAACTGGTGAGTAAAGTAAAACAAGATAAGTCCTAAAATTCCAAGCTTACCAGCTTGTAAGGAAATATTAATTCTTTAGAGGAGCGAACAAACTGTTGAACAGCGATCAGTGAGTGCATTACCTGCTTCAACAGAGATTACTCAAGTGTGAAAGTAAGTTTAAAAACCAGGAGTAATTAGAACACAATGATGTTGACTCCAAATGTTGATAGCATTCATTTTAAGCACATAACGCATTCAAAATATGATTAAAATAATCTCATATTATTTTAAGATTATTGTACGGATGCATTATTTAAACTACCCATAAAAAGTAATATTATTATTTCTTAAATTGTTTAAAGTGAATGGTCGCATACAACCAATAAAGGAATTATTAACGTTATTTTCTAATTACTTTCTTCCTTTAAATAGGAGTTTTTTGTCCTTAAGTTTTAAAGTTGTATACGTAGTAAGCTGGTATCCGATAATTTTTGTCGTCATGAAGGATCACGTTACTGTTTACCCATTTCAAAATGCATCAGATTAGTTAGTTAGGTATATAGCTCTAATACAACTTTTATGAACCACGTCAAGGATTCCCCAACGTTGTTGTAATGTAACTTACCAAAGTGAAAGGCAAAATCACCCAAACAAATAAGCTTAGTTAGTTTATTTATTTTGTAATAAGTTTAGTTTAATATATTTAAAGGATAAAATACCGAAAATTCCTCAATCTCCCTACACGTACTACCCTCCTTCTAAATTTTCCTCAATTAACTACTATGTTCCTAGAATTCTAAGAACGTTTTCTTTTCATTTAGTGTATCGTATTATTTCCGTAATTATTTATAGTCTTAATCATACGGCTACAGTCGCTGACCAAAATGACTACACAAATATGTATTTAATGAAATTAAATAATTTCCAAAGCTTGTGTCTTTTAATGAAAATATAATATAACAAACCTGAAACATCGAATATAGTTTCATAAGGAAGGCAATTAAACATAGTTCAGGCTGCCTTTGTTTACGTGAAAGGCAATCAACAGCATCATAGCTTTCACAGTCAGTTAAGGCAAACATTTCAGTACAATTGGTACTTATACAAGGGTCAACAGAAATAGAGTGGGACTTCAGTGCTGGTTTAAGTAGCTACCTTTCCTGTTTGAAGTTGCTTTACAAGTGAAATTTGCTTTCAAATTAATTATTTTTTGAGGACATTTTTTTAATTTTACAAACAACACAAGATGTTATTAATAAGTGCTGAGCTTTTTAATTATATTATCACAGGTATATATCAATATATTAGGTCAATTTTAGTACGAATGAAGTCACTGGTTGAAGTAATATTTTCATAATACTGTATATTTGTGATAAACAGTTAATTTTGTAATTTAAAAATCGTATAATGATTAACCCGTGAGAGATCTCCTTGTTAGATGGCACCTAATAAAATTAGTTGGTCTGATGAAAATAGTTTTTACTTTTTAAATGATAACTCCTTCTGATACTTCACAAGTTTCTGATTGACTTATTATACATCCTTTTCCGTAGAACACAGTATGATTTATCCATAGCTGTGTCTGTGGGGGGAGAGGAAATTCCACCCTGCGCGCTTTGGCAGTTGGCACCTCGACACCGTTACCGTGACCGATGCCGATAATGTTTTGTGTTAGTGCACGCGTGTTAATGTCAGTACTATGGTTTAGTTCGATATTGTGATTTTAGTGTGTTGTATGTAACAAACATTATCGTTGACTATTTATTGTTTTCAGTTTATTTTTATTACTATTATTTAAACGACAAAAATTCGGATAGCATTATTCTTAGTTGAATTGAAGAGCTTATAGAAGATTGTTCCCCCACACAGTCCTGACACTGAACATTCTGCAGAAAGTGTTGGAGAGCGAGAAAATTCAGCTGTAACCATATATCCCAGGTGTTGTTACTTCTCTGTTAGGAAAACAAATCTACGCAGTTCAAATTTTCAGCTTTTATAATGACTATTTGGAAGGAAAATGTTGTGAAAACCATGTCACGAAAACTAAAAACGCATAAGAAAGAACGAATTGCTGATCATACATCTATTTCTTATAAGTTTTTTATTTAGTGTTAATTTGCATTCTTATAGTTAAGTTAGATGTTTCAATTAGTAATTAGTTAAGGACTTATGTATACTAACTTTTTCACCCCTTCAGTCACTCCTACTTGAATTTTATTCAAACGTTCTTATTCTTGCGCAATTTATTTTCGCCTCTGTTACTTTGTAAAATCCGAATTTCTCCTTCCGTTTTCTGAGATCAGACATTTTCTCAACCATTGGAAAATAGGCATTTTCATATATCCATTAATGGTAATCCTTTAAAGTTTATATTCGTATGTTTAACATAAAAACTAATTAAACTTGTTAGCCGGTGCTATGGTAGTATAGCATTTAAGGATTATTCTAAGTACTAATAATGTGTTAGCCATGTTGTAAAAGTTGGGAGCAGACTAAATTGGCATTCAAATAGATTAGTAGGCTAAGGGTAACTGTGTATCAGGATATTGTACTGCTATCCGTGTTCAAACATAATTTATTATAATAATTGACGTTCTTACACAATATGAGTAGGTTTTCAGACTTAATAAGGATTACAAGCATAAAAAATGGTTATAGTCCGACGCTTTCGCTCCTGCTGCCATCTGATTTTTAAAGAGAGAGATAAACACATGTAGACATCAAAATGTTTGTGAAAAAAAATGATCCATTTGATGCTTGATAAAATTTGGCTTGATTTTGCAATGATTGAACAAAGCAATGTCAATAAAATAGAGAGTTCTTAGACTGAATAATAAGATTTATTTAAAGGGAATATGAGGTATTTACATAAATTTATCTACGTTAGGAAAATTTATAACTAGGTCTATATGTAGTACAATTAATACTGCAACAATATAAAATATAACAATAAATTCATTGCACTCATCAGCACTTTGTTTAATCTTATTACTCTATCATATGTCATATTATAATTATGTAACTCTAAGTAATTATACTAAGCTATATATACTCTGTACATGTGATAAAATATAATTACATTTTTAAATGCGAACTATGTAGTTAATATGTAAGTAAATAAATGTACAGGTTAACTACATGACATATATAGTGAGCGTGAAATTAGATGACTTTAGATGAATTAGTTGTATTGACGATACTACGCGGAATCCCCTTTTGTGTCGATACCGTAGTGGAATTTAATAACCATTGCAAGCTTTACTAATTAATTGTACGCTTAACAGTAAATTTTCCTCAACTAACTTTTCATGTTGGTTTTCCACCGTAAACAGCTATGCTTATTAGTAAATATTCATCTAAGTAGGATCTATATTTTATAACACATACAAAGAAATGGGTATTATTTTAAGATTGAAATGAGATTTATTCCAGAAAACTATTAACGATCATATCGCATCCAAAAAGAATGACGTTGACGGCTTGTGGTAGCAATACAGGATTTTAGGTGGGGGTGGCGTGCTGCTGGGTTTATATTCACTGATTGACACTTATTTTTGTAAAGTAGATACCCATTTTGTTGTCCTTCTAAGGTTCCTGTTTAGTCAAGATTAAAGTGATAGAGGAGGTAAATAATGAACTTCCCAACATTTCCCAAGCATCGGACACGTCACCGATAAGGAATGTGCAGTAATCATAGAGACTAAATGATTCTTTAAAAACCTATATTGCATGTAATTCCCAAAGCATGATTGTCTTGAGTTGGAAACTATTCATTAAAATCTATATATATATAAAAGAAAGTCGTGATAGTTACACTATTTATAACTCAAGAACGGCTGAACCGATTTGGCTGAAAATTGGTAGGGAGGTAGCTAAGAACTGGGAGAAGGACATAGAATACTTTTTATCCCATTCCCGATTCAGGATTTCGCCCCACTGGTCTCTAAAAGTTACAAAAATACCCGTAAGAAATACATTGCAGCAAACATATGTTATTAAGTGAAAGAGCCTGTTCAAATTTAATCAGCTGTTCTTTGTAAACATATATAATGCGAGAAAAGAAATATATGTTTATATCATTTAATTACTATTTTTAAATTTCTTTAGACCTATAGTTTGAAAGCATAGAGTAAAAAAAACTGTATCTTGAAAAAAACAATTGCCTGAATTCCAAAATGTCAACAAAAAACTGTAAATTTGATTGACACTTTGACAGCTGCCCGTGTCATTTTTCTGGGTTGCTCAGTCAAACAAAATGAAATCATGGCTACTGACATATAGATTGTCCTTTCAGTTTTACTTAATAATCAGTCAATCATGAAGTGATTTTTTTTTACCTTTGCAATAATCTGTTGGTTTTTAAAAAAAGACAAACAACTTATTACTTCGATTGCTTTCGGTTCGGATAACTTTGTTTCGCACGAAATTAAACGATTTGCGAGTGTTTGTGAACATTGAGAGGATTATTATAAAGATGCCGCGACCCAGAAGATCAAATCTGTCTCAACAAAGCCGTAATGCAAGAAGGCTTCGTAACGTTGTGAACAATTCTACTGAAGAAGAACTTGAAATCGGACGACAATAGCGTCGTGTTGGCATGGCCCGACTTCGTGCTTCTCAATCTCAAGAGCAAAAAGAGGAAGCCCGTGAAACAGCTCGCTTGGCTATGCGAAATCGGCGAGCTAATCTTACTGATCAACAACTAGATCAAGTTCGACACGCAAGAAGGAATACATCAGCTGTTGATTTGAATAGAGCATCATTTAGTTATGATTGCACTTATGATTACAGTTCGCATGTATCTGTACTTATTGGTCCAATGGATGTTGTTTGTGGGCATTGTAGTGCATTGAAGTTTGTTGGAGAGTCCCTTGGATTGTGTTGTCTTAATGGCAAAGTAAAATTGCCAATACTGACTCGCCCTCTTCATCCATCACTAATCACAAAAATAACAATTGGTTGAGTGAGCGAGCAATCTTGGCAGCTAAGAACAAGGATGTGGATGACTTGAACTTTTTAATTCAGAGTCAAATTGATGGTACTCTGCAAACATTCAAATCTATTGATTGCGTAACAAATGAAGATGAGGCCACTAACTATCCAACTGAATTTTTAAACTCTTTGGATGTGCCCGGCTTACCATCCCATAATTTACTTTTGAAGGTTGGTGCAGTAGTCATAATGCTTCGCAATCTAAATCAACCAAAATTATGCAATGGAACCTTTAAGGCGGTACAAAGTTCGCCGGGTCAGCTAGTATATAATAAAAGTTTGCTTAAAAGATAACCGAATGATTGTCTGACTTGGTTAAGGTCTAGGTGACCTCTACAAAAAAGCAGTTTTGATTTGAGTTTACAAATAAAAACTAATTATTTAATGAAGAATATACTTAGAGTGATACTTTTTTACTCACATCCTTAGGTCAATTAGCTTTTATTTTTATATAACATTGCATTCATTAAATTAATACCTAATTTTTTTCTTAAAGCAATTGAATCTAATATATGTAAGATTAAAATTAAAAACCCACACAGTTAGTTCTAAGAAACAAGGTTTCATTGAGGTATGTGTCTGTAATTATCTAGCTGAGGTTAAAATTCCTTACGCAAACGTTGATGCGATGTTTTGTGAATACCATGCACTGTTATGCTATACAGTACAGTTGGATTACAGTGTTGCCTTTTGGCAGAATGAAGGAAGCAATCACCATAGTGTATAGAATTTCAAACACAAACAATAGTTTGGATTAAATACGTATCATTATACATTTAAACAGTTGTAAATAGATAATGTCCTAACAAATGTTCATGTTTATAATTGAATGGAAACAGACTCAATTATAGGTTTGCGGTCAAGTGAGATATCCGGTTTGAAGGAAAATGTTTAGATAGCATTTCCCTTGCGATAACAAAGTTCCTCGAGTGAGGAGGGCGGATGAATAATTGAAACCAACAGAGATTTGGCATCGTTTCGCTTATGGATTATCACAACAACAATTTCATTTACGTATATAATAATAATTATTATTATGAAATAATTATACAGAATAACAAATCTGCATAGTTAGTTTTCATTATTTTTCTCAGCACTAAGTTTTATCTTTAATTAAATAAGAGTTATCAAAGCCTACCCCACTCGAGGGTTCGCAAAAATAATAATATCTGTCTGTCTGCCTTCAGGATATCTCACGTATTCCTATAGACATGACTGTCTAAACTCCATCTGGGCAATTTCAAGATTGAAGATGGTGCATCTAAATCCATAGGGGTTTGCTGAACTATAAAATCTTAAAACTAAAATCAAACCATTGGTAATCTTAAAATCGTATAAAAATTGGAAAGGCAATCTCGGGACTGACCGACAGAAATAACTAATTCTTATAACGGGTTTGTAAATATATATCTTGCAAAAATTACCTTTGCTAATCAATAAATTTTAAAATAAAATAAAACACTTAATTGTTTAACATAAGGTTTATTCATTATATTAATTTTATGTTTGTAATACTTTTACATTTCATATCACTGATTTCTAAATAATAAAGTAATAAATATCTATAATTTTAATTATTATCGTATATATTAATTTATCCAATTTGGTCAGAATATTGCACTACAATATTGAATTTCCGAAATAATTACTTCATTTTCATTGTCAATATATTTTTAAAATGAAATTATGAATTTATGATCATTTAAATAAGAAATAAATATTCTGGAATAAAATCTTGCAAAATATCTTGTAAACACAGCATATATTATACCAATCTGTACTTATGTTACTATTGTTTAAAATCGTTAAACTTAATTTATCTTTTAAAAAATAAATAAATGTTTTTGAGGTTTCTTTACCAAAATTTCAATTAAAAACTGCTTTTAAGTAATTTATTTTTAATGAAGGTAAGGGGCAATATAATTGATTAAAGGGTATAATTATAATGAACATGAAAATATCTAATCAAATGATTGTATTTTTTTCAAATCTCGTTAGGATGAAACTATTAACGAACTGGATTAGGAACTAATACTACGCGAGCAGAAATACAATTTCCAACCAGTATTTTATCAGGTTTTGCATAAAACGTTATCAAAATAATAAAAGTACGAATGTTGAATTAGGCTCCAGTTCGATCGTCCTCTTAATGCAGCGTCTGGAATCTGATGCTGTTACCGACTTGACTCATGGAATCTGTAGTTATGTTCATCTTAAGAGATCGAAAAAAGTCGATCAAGAAGAAACTCAAAACGAACAATATTGACATCTTTTTGATATCAGAGAAACCTAGTTTACAAACTATACAATTATGTGTAATCTAGGTGAAAAGGCATTCTCATTTTCATAAAATGTACATTTTAGTGCACTACGATACTTCTTCTGACTTGATATCTAGGCATGTTGGAGCAACCAAGTCTGTAAGTATGTAACAACATTAGATTCTAGACGGTGCATTAAGAGGAAGGTAAACTTTAGTTATACTCGTAACTCTTAACAATTTCCATCTTGACTATGCTGTGTATAAAATCAAAGTAACTTCAAAAATACCCAAAAATTAACTTATAATTGTTCAATACAAATTAGTTCCGCTTTTTTAGCTTTACTTTCGATAATTTAAAGTGATGAATATGAAGAGGAATTTTTTTTCCTAATTGTAACACTTAAATAAACTAAACATCTCTATTCTGCATATTACATAACATACAAAACTAAATATTTTTCTAACATTCAGAAAATATAAAAATAGTTTTTGTAAATAGAGACGGATTTTGTAAGTTGTGTTTTTTAAATTTTGTTGCACAATAGAAAGGAAGCTATCTCCAAACGTGTATAATCAAAAGAAAGTTAATACATTTGTAAATAAACCGTAAATAACGATAACAATTTTTTAATGTGGCATATTTAACAACTAAAGCAGTAGACCGTACATTTTTTTTCAAAGGAACTTATGAAAGCCTGTTAACAAGTAGTGGGGCACAAGAAATGTTCCACATAACTTATCACGAACGCAATTGCAGTACACCTTTTGTCTATAGTTGCAGTATCGTGTCAATTGTTGCAGGATGATAAATTAGGTTGAGTACGATAATCGGACTTGGTTTTTTATATGGAATGCTGCAAACGATTTAACTCAATTATAACTATAGATATAATTAATCGATACTGATTATTAATTTGACTAATTAACTTAAATAATCTGTATAAACAGCTGTAAACACTTTCAGATAACGCTAGTAATATTTTCATTTTACATTTTATAATTAGTTTAATGTTTACTTTAGACTTTGTATATTTATAAAAAGGCAGCCAACTAGAGAAAACTATATGAAATTGTTTTAAAGATGATAAGACATGTTTTCGTGGCTTAAAGATGTTGGCTAGTACCGAAAACCCCAGTATGTGAAATTTGTGGGAAAGGAACGAATAAAATTGTGAGATGAGCAAATATGCTCTTGTTCAGATATAAAAAAAAATTAATGGTTGAAATTATTCCAGATACACAGAAGAACAGTTTATTCGAAGGATCAAAGTTTGGACCGCGCAACATTGATGTCCTGTTTTTATTCAGAACTGAGACCAACTATGATTTTTTTATTCTTGAGAGCAGTTTGGATTTACTAAACCCATTACGAAGTACGATATCTGACTGGCTGTCGTTTTGCAGAGAGATTTGTTTTGTACGGATTGATGAACAATTTAATAGGGAAGAGAAGCTCGGAAGGTGCTGGAGTGGTGGTAGACATAGATGAAAGCAAAATAAAAAACGAAAATATAACAAGAGGAGGTTGGAAGGAGAAGCGTGGCTATTATGTTTTCATTGAAACCATAACTGAAGGACTAAAACGTGGTGGTATGTATACAATTAAAGTTTGCCCTAAAAACAAAAAGATGCAAAAAAACTTAATCCTTTTGTATTAAATCACGTACAACCTGGCAAACTATAGTGACAGACATGTGGAGAGCATATTTTGGATTGAATGACTTTGCTTTTGTCCACGTTACCGTTAATCATAGCAAACACTTTTTAGTCCCAGCAACTGATGCCAAAACTCAGACAGTTATAAGCTCGTGGAAGGTCGTAAAACGCAGTTTGAAAAGTGGCATACCAGCCGACCTGCTCGCATATCATTTCTGTGAATATTTAGGCAGAAGGGATGTACGATTTTTTGAAGAGCATGCGTCCAAGTATTTCTTTAAAGCAGCTTAACACTGCTAACCAGAAGTAAATAAATAGTTCGTCAAGTTTCAATTTATTTATTTCAATTTATAAACTCTGCTATGTTTAGCCGTTTCTTTTATATTTTCATTTTTTTTTATTCCAAATGTTGGTGTAATAACTTAATTATTAATGAATTTACCTATTTTTTGTTCTAATGATTTGTTTAATTGTTCTGGCTTATTTATTATTTACAATACTATTACTATAAATATTTAATTTTAATTTAATACTAAACAAAATAATGATTGTGTTTAAGGACTGTAGATACTTTAAATTACGTGTCCACTTAAAGTACTCTGCCCGATAAATTTATTACAGCTTTTTTTACTTTATTTTTGTTTTATGGGACTTTAATTTGGCTTGTTTATTCAGTTATTCAATTGCAAGAGCAATAAAAGTATATTGGAATGAAATTTGGATTTGTAGGATTTTTGTACTTTTGATATATAATTGAAACAATCTTTAAAAATGTAAGAACATACAGATAAATGACTACACCGTTTGTTTTTTTTTTCAACATAAAAATAGCGGCACAAAGTAATATATTACTTACCTTACTTTACTTTACTTGCACCCAATAAGCAAGTACATCTTTATTGAAAATCCTTATACATTCCCTGAACAAATTATAAAGCACGGTAAATTTACACAATATAATTCATGGTTGAAATTTACTGAAAAGAGGAAATGTTATAGAACAGTCTTTTGGCAAAAAAATGGCGTTGTTGCCTTTAGATAAGTTTAATTTTTCGACTAACGCATAAGTTCTAGAGTTGAGATCAGGGGATACTTAAGGGGAGCAGGTCGATGAAAATTTAAAAAAATTAGAAAAATTTTTTATTGCATTTTTTAATAGTTTAAAGTGTGTATTTTAAAAATATGTAAGTATTAATGCTCAAATAAATTTATAAATTACCAAAAAAAAATTCACAAACAAAAGATGTTCACTAGTTTTTTGCAGCAGTTCGTAAGATGTTGGCTGACACAATCATATATATCATGTGTGTTAGTTATAATAAGTCACACAATTTGCCATATGAAGTGATGGTACAGATCAAATAAATTTATAGAGAGTTAGCCAATCCGGATCTTCTAAAAAAATGCCTTGACCAAAAGACTCAAAACCAGAACGAAAGTTTCAACAATGCCGTCTGGTCTAAGGTGCCTAAAAATGTTTTTGTAAGGCTAAACACTCTAAAACTTGGCATATATGATGCAGTTTTAACTTTTAATAATGGATTCACCAGCAAATTGGATGTGTATAACAAGCTAGGAATCAAACTGAGCGAGAAGTCTGTTGCCGCATTGCGAAATTTTGATACAATACGATTGAAAAAGGCAGAAAAATCTGCTTTAGACATGACCAAGGAGGCTAGAGTTGCTAGGAGGAAAAGAAAACTTGCATTAGAAGAGGAAAATGAAGACCCAGATGACCCTGAGTACGGAGCTGGGATGTTTTAGCAGCAAAAGGTTAGTTTAGCAGTCATTTTTGCCTTTACCGGACATTTCCCGGAAACTTGGTTTTTTTCATATAAAGGTACATGTATCTCAAAAACTATAAATGCTAGAGAATTGAAATTTGGTATGCATATAGAACAGTGCAATTCCAAATGGTGTTGCATCTTTTATCATTCTATCTAAAAAAACAAATGAGAAAAAAAAAAAATCTTTGGTATAAAAAAATAATTTTTTTACACACAATATTTAAAAATTCCTAAAAATATTTTTTTTAAAGATTTTTTTTACTAAAGTTGCAAGAGATGTTTATAAAGGAGTACTCTTTGCCTACAAACAATTTGAAGGTTGTAACTTACTTAGTTTTGACAATACATGTACCTAAAGTTTGTAAATTTAACATGCGCGGGATAGGAACGACCCGCTCCTCTTAAGGCTGTACATAGTTACTGCAGACAAAGAGTGTTGAGGCGACACTAGCGCTGCGGTGAGCGATCTGAAACTGTAATGCCTGTAGTTTGATTGCTTTCAGCTAACCTTTATTAAATATACACAATTTTCCAAATACCCCAAGAATCTGCATATATGTTAAAAGTCCTAAATCTGTTTCATTAAATATATTTACATAAATGGAGAAGTGCACATTGTTCTCATTTTTGTTCCACCAGCTACTCTTCACCTTCTTAAGATACGCACGTAAGTAGACGGTCAATATCCATATAGTAAGTAAAATCCAATTCTATTATTCTTCATGTGGGCTGGCTGGATAACCTCTAAGCAAAGTGATGGGCCAAATTAATTCTCAACCAATAAATAAAGACTTAATCAAAGTAAATCCTCTTAAAAGTAATTTATTTGTGAATTAGTATTAAATGGCCTTAATTTTGTATTTTTATTTCACAACAGTCCATGGTGGTGTTCTCATGTGTGAAGGATAACCAATAAAGTGTAAATCAGGAATTAATATTAGAAATTGGGGACAATATTCAAATTTATATCTAATTCTAGTCCTTAGTTTCTGTGTTTCATATCCTAAGCAAATATTATGTTTAAAAATATAAAGTACAAGTTAATTGACAAAATAATCATACCAGGTGTCTCGAAGGTCTCACAAAACGTAAACTTAGTGATAGCAATATTTTTTGTCAATTAGTTATTACTATCGGAGATAGTTTACTAGCAAAATTATCGGTTTTTAGCCTATTTTTTATATTAAAATTTTACATGCCTACCATTTTGTACAGAATTACGACAGAAAAGTATGTTTTGAGGAACTGTCCTTCTTTTAAAACAGTCTCATGTTGCTATGGACGATTCTATTTTAAAAGATAGCTTTCCTACAATCACTCATTTTCGGTATATCACCAGAATTTGATATTGTATAAAACCTGCATGTGATTTATTCGTATAAAACTACTAAAAATGATCCAAATTCCTTATACTTTTACAAATATTTCTTACTTCTGTAATTTTCAAATAATATATCTGTTAGACATATATTGATGTTGAGAATTGTGTAAAATAAAATAAAAATAAAATATCGAGCAAATCACACGTTTTGTCAATTTGATCCAATTAGCGAAATAACGTTGCTGCACTCTAATTACTGTAAACTCAAATGCCACATCATATGTTATTCCGCACATAATTGGAACCAAACACTGGAACTTCATAATTAGAATCATTTAGCTAAAGCAAATTCTGAGTATATATATATATATTTATACACAATTCCAAAAAATTAACAATAAATATGTTAAACTTTTTTAATGTTCGTATGTATAGGTTTTACTTCTTCAGAATGTACATATATATTTACTGATATAAAAACTTATTTAACAAGGAGTCATAAATTTAGATGAACAGCTAACGGGAAAAGTTTAAACTTAATTTATCTCAGAATCAATCTAAAAGAATATGTTTATTGTAATACTAGTTAAAATGGGCAGCCAAAAGTTTGTTATTTATATTTAAGATATTTACATATTTCTTTACATGGGGTGCTACATTTTTTACTTGTAACAGTTTATATTTTAGAGTATTATAATATGTATAATTATATGTATATACGAAGTCTAATTATACACACACATCTATTTATCAATTTTATACAAGAGCCATCAATAGTTTCTACGAATATTTCACAAAAACTACAATTAAAAGTCATGAAATATACATTTTTCGAGTTTCATGCTCATGAAAATAATGTTAAAATTATCTTACCTATTTGACGCTCAAACTATATCCTAGAAAAAGAGAAACAAACATTCTAATAAACAACACGGTAACATCCTCGTCTCTACTGGCCTCAGCAGTTAGTTCACTTCCCGCTCAAGGGTAACGAACCGATATTTTACTCCGTTGATTTCCTGATCCACATATAACCAACTACTTTTCTTATTACTTATGAAACATTTCCTTATGCTCTTAGTGATATCTAAAAAACTGTATAAACAATTTTAATAAGTTAATGATACTGTGACTTAAATACAATTTATCCTACACAATAAAAATTGTTTTCTTTTTTTATGAAACACTATAAGTTACATTAGAATTACGGAGAACGAGAGAATTTTATATAAGATATGGTTAAAGTAATGAAAAAATATATCAGGGTATGAATAAAGGATTTTTACACAATGAAGTTACAAAACATTTAGTATTTGGATTAATGGAGACCCGAAGATTTCTACAAGAGACTGAGGCGTTTTTCGGAAAAGTTATACAGACGAGGAATGTTAAAAAAATTTAAAGTTAAAATTTCTCTTCGGTTAAATTGTTTAAAAAATAATGGAAACAAGATCAGGGTAACGAACAAATAATAAAATAATATAAAGTACGTAAATATTTATCATTACTAGCATAAAGACATTTAGTTTTTAATGTATGATCATTTTACGCGCTTCTAACACTGCAGTATAATTACAATTACCTGCTTGTAAAAGTTAAATTCCCTATAGTTTAAAAATATTATGTAATTGGATCGCTTGAACTAATTCTCAAAATGTACACCGTAATAAACACGTTCAGTATCACAGGCTGTGTAGATATCAATCATGCACTACTGTAGTACACCTTATGAGAAGGCTTCCATTTAAAATCTCCGGCCATTCAGCATTTAGTTTTATTGAATAAGGTAATATTTCTTCACCGCCTAGTTTTTTGTCGGTTTTAGATTGTTACGATCTCTGGAAACTCTCGGGGATCCTAACTTCAAGAACATCCAGATCAACCTCTTGAAACTTCCTGCTTCTGAACGTTTTGGCTTATAAAAACTTTCGGTCTCTAAGAATAGTTAGTCTCAGAAAGCGTACAAGCTCCAGAAAACCATCTATTAGATCTAACTTCTCTAAATTCAAGATTCTTGGAGCTTAAAATGTTTGAATGTTCCTGTTTCTTAGACATGATAGGGTTTATTTGTAACATTCAGCCTATATAATTTCTCACCTCCAGGGAGATCCAAACATCTGTCACACATCGTCTTCTGAGAGTCTACAGTCTCTGTAATATCTCATTGCTGACATCAGAGCTATACATTTTATGACAGTTTTTACCTATACAGTATTCTAGTCGCTAGGAAGTCCCTGGATTTGAGAGTCATGAGCTATATTGTTCGATATCTTTATAGCAATATTAAATTATGAGGAGTTTAAAAGAGCCATAACAATGACTTTTTATGTCTAGAAAGCGGTTTCCCTTTTATGTAAATGCGTATATTGACTTTCAGTTATTATTAACATTGTATTTAGGCTAATTATAGGTAAAGCCAAAAGAATTGTTTAAATGCAATTGAGCTTGTTTATAAATAAGCTTGTCGTTGAAATCCCACCACGCTTTAAGAACTTTGATTAACTGAATGGAATTATAATTTTCATTTTTAAAATGGTTAAGCCAAACTTTTGTCAAATAGTAATCCATAAGGCAAACAGGATGATTCTTACAAGTAGTAATGATTCTATACTAATAAATGTAACCTTTTGGTCCAAAACGTGTTAAAAAAGATGTGCTTTACATATTAATATTTTCATTCAATATTCATAGCTGCAATTAAATTAAAATTTGCTGATGGTAATATATTAATTGTTTAGTACTTCTTCCATAAATTCATCACATTCGGATTGATATTTTTATTAATTAAAACAATTCTTTAGAATCTCTTAAAAATAGATGTATCTCTGAAGCTTTAAATTATGGTATTTTGCCTCAAATAGTGGTATAATGTTACTATTAATAGATTGAAGTAGCAAATAAGAAACATTCTGTTGGAGCCATTTACAAATACAGGAAACAGGCCTATAAGATACGGATTACTGTGTCGATCTGGTAATTTATAGAATACACAGTGGTATTCCATGTATTTAAACATGAGAGTTGAACGTTTGAGCCGCATACAAAGCATTTCTCTTAGCTTGATAATGGAATTTTAATATGTTTATTCAAAACAACATAATACGATTAATATAATGGTGTTTTATATATGCATATATATGTACATGTATGTGTATGTATATTCTTTTAGGTAAAACAATTTCTTCACTGCCCTTAATAGTGTAAAACTGAAATATACTGCTCAATGAATAAAGCAATTAAAATGTCATAAATAAATGGAAATATATACTGAAAGTAAATACTCTTGAACAATATTATTTAGATCCTTAAATGCTATATGTTGACAAAAGGTTTTAAGTACACATACAGCTAAACTGACAGTGTAAAGTATTCAAAGCCACTACAAAAACAGTATAAAACAAACTAACTTATATAAACATCAACTAAAATTGCAAGAAAAGGTTTATTCAAAAGCACTATAAAGACGCCATATTTCACAAAAACAGCTAAACCAATGAGTTTATTTCAATCACAAGAAATCTAACTCTGCGAGGATGCATTTTGATATTGCTAAACAAAAATCTACAAACCAACTACAACACAAGACTGATTTGCAGTTATTGTAAGAGTTCAAATAATAACATTGATATAATATACAAATACATAAACTAAGTATAGAATAAGGGGCAATTGCTTTTCTTATCTGCCAAAATTAGTAATAAAACTAATTTAATCAATCTATTGTCATAGTTTACGGTTTGAACTGTGAAAAAATATAAGGTTCAAATTAAACTGAAAACAGTTCTAGAATACAGTCGGTTACTGTTTAACAAGTGTGTTTAAACAGGTTCTTATAGAGCGTAATAGGTTCTTTATCGTAAAACAAATTATTTCACTAAAATACTCATAGTGTAAATTGTTAGATACTTGATTTATATTATATTATATGTTAGTATAATATGGCACCTTAATATAAAAATGCGTTTTGTAGACGCCGGAAAATTGTTTTTAATTCTAAAATATTTGAACGTTTTGTTTTGTTACGCTTTAAGGAATGAAATATATTGTTATTACTTAGAATTATTGTATGAACACGTTAAAACATTCATACCAATAATTCAATTCCTTTTCGGTTTTACAATTCAAAATCAACATTTCTAATAATGTCTTAATAATAAAATGTCCACGAGTTCATGTGTAAAAACGAAAAACAATGTCAAAGATAAAAATCCAATGCATTATTTACACTACTCAAGCTGCCATTCTGTTTATATTTAAAAGACTAACTGTTAGAGTTTTGTTCTGATAAATCAATTTACTGTTGTCACCTTTGGTAAAAGTTTGAACAATCATGAAAGACTTAATATGAAATAATTTTCAGGACTATATAAAATTAATGGTCATACAACCAGCGCTTAATTATCTAAAAGCTTACCCTTTTACAAGATGTTTATTAAGTAATTCATCATAAGTAATTTTTGAAAAGCCTAAAAACCTTAAAATTAATTAGTAAAGTAATTAACTTAAGTCATCCTAAAATTTAAAGAAATCTTTTGGTTATGAACACTGTCTCGTAAGCCTTGCTGCAATACTCATGTGATTTTACTGTGATAAATTATTTTATGAATCTAACAATGTAGTTTATCAATTTTCATGTAAAATCTGTCCAAAATACTACAATAATTAGAAACTAAAACCATTGCACATTATAAAGAATGAAAATCGCAGTTTTTATGCCTTAAAATAAAATTTAATCCTACTTATGCTCATACAAATGATCGTAAAAAATTACCCGTATGCTTTCTTCTCAAATATAAAAATAAAAATTCTAGTTTAATATATGATTTAATTAAATTATTGAAAAATATCTTGTAAGAGGATTCTTTTCATTTAACACCCCACTGGACCAAATCAAACCTTGGATGCTTACGGAGATAAAATTAACAACTTAAACATTATAAAATAACAAAAATTAACAGACAACATTATTTTAGTAACATCTTTCTGTCTTCAAAAAAATTTAAAATTTTTACTAAATATAAAGTTTGTTATGTATAATTTTTCTGTTTTTTGAGATATATATACATATATATCTTAAGATATGCATACATATATACATATGTATATGCATATATATATATATATATATATATAATATATATTAATACAATTGGAATTCAACATATGCTTGAAATATATCTTTTTTAATGCGAGGGTTCTACAAACTATACATCCTGATGTTTTAAATTTAACATATAGATTGTTACAGAGATAAAACTAACAACTGTGGCACGTAAACCCTGTACAATGCTTAAAATTGTTATTCTTATTATTTTAGCATTAGATAATAGTATTTTAACAAATTATTACATATTATGTTGGATAACCTAGGTTTATTAAATAATAATATCTTTAAAATTGACAAATTAAATTGAAGGGATCACTAAAATAGGCCAAGGCTGTCAATATAATGATTGCAGTACGCTGAGCAAATTTAATAATTACACGTCAACTTAGAAAAATAGTATTTACTTAGTTTAGAAAAGATAAAACGATATATGAATCTAAATTAACCATTGTGTGATTGCATTTTATGGTTTTTCTGCAAACATGATAATAATAACAGGAACATAATAACGGTATGCAATGAAGTAGATAATTTGCAATTGCCGATAAATTTTAAATTCACTGTATGAAAATCATAATATTTTGTTGCTGATATATGATACATATATTAATTAATAAAATTTTTGGTCATTTTACACAGGGAGGAAAAATATGTATCATTGCAATCAATAATAATTTTTCAGCTTTTTCAGAGATAATATCCTCTAGCGTATATTTTTCTTATAATTAGAAAAAAACCAATACTACATGCATGTAGGATGTAAACTTCTCTAATAAGCATGTTTTTTCTAGTAGTTAAGATTAAGCGTAAATAAGACAGCGTGAACCGAACATTATATAGCTGTTAGTATCCACACTCGCAATTTCGCAAATGTTCAGCATTACCAATGATTTGTAAGATTTCCCAGCTTACTCCAAGTTATGCTATGCTTCTTAAATAACTAGCAGCAATGATCTTACAACTTACTATGCTAATGATATAATTTAGTGTCGTTATATCAAGATCTAGTGTAGTATCTTATAAATATCACGAGGTAATATTAAACCACACCACTTGTCAAGTAATGGGGCTTCGCTGAGATTTAATGAACAATTTCAAATATAGGTCTACCTGTACACCTATATATTTCAAGCCGATTTCTAAAACCGTTCAGATATTGGTACTATTAATGCGTATTAAATCCTCACTATACGCAATAATTTAATACTGAAACCTCCCACACGTAAACGTTTTGGATATATATGTGTGTATGTGTGACACTAAAAATCAAGTGTAGGTTATCATCACCCCAATACCTGTTGACAATAAAGTAAATCCTTTATATTCCTCGTCTCCTTACTACATGTTTAGAAATATAGTTGAGAGTTATAAAGAAGCAGATGCTGCTGTGGGTAGAGACTTATTGTCACTGAATCATCTGGGTTGTGCATAGGCTTGGGTCGTACCACAGTTGTAGATTATTGATCATTAGTCCTGTAAAATATCCATAATGTTCATCAAGGAGCCCCATTATCTTGCAGTAGAGGGGAGAGTTACCTGCAAAAGTATAACTTCTAAAAACACTTATTTAGCGAGATAAAATGTACGCTGTAGTTTTGGATGCCAGGTAAACGTAATGTGCTCCAGGAGAGATAATTGTTGAATACATCCTACACCGCCATTCTTATGTTAATAGCTCCATCCGGCCTGTTTAACTTAATTTATTTCTCATATTCATCATACTCAAATGTGAGTTAATTTTTATAACTCTCTTTATGCAATTCTCTCTCTGTTATTTTTCTATAGTAAATGGTTACCGTATATTTACATACCAGACGGTTGATTTTTATAGAAATAGTACTACATAATAAAACATTTTCTTCGTTATGAAATAAATATTTATATAATATATGAACATATTTATTGCAGTATTAAAGTAGTAACTATATCAGTATATTAATGAAATATACTATAAGCCCGAGATATAAACTTAGCTTAGTCTTACATTCTTTAACAATAACATAAATAACGGTCTTCATATTTTCTGGACCTAGGAAGAAATAAAATTTTGAAAAACTAAAATTTACGCCAATTTTTATACGCACAGATGAGCAAAATAATTTCTAAAACGTCTATGATCCTGTCCTGAGGCTGTATGTAACAATTTTCCTCGAAACACATACAGAAATGGCTCTTTTTTCCCTCATATAATAATAAATTATTTTGTAAGTAAATGCATGAAAATGTCATTAAAATCATTTCTGGACAGATTACACTAAGATAGCACTCATTAAATGTAATTTAATATACATCTATTTGTATATATTTGGCAAATTCTGAATTATGATCGTGTCTGCCCAGGTTTCATGGTACAACTACAATGAGCAAGTTGTCACTATCTCAACACCATTATTAACACCGAGAAAAATCTGCTCCGTCCTCTTCCAGTGGGTAGCAGATGAGATCCCTCCTGGACTTTCAGGCTTACTTTTAAAATTAACACTAAGGGATGTCCGCCCACCACTATCCTCTGCATTAAAAGTAGGTTTAAGTATCAAGCCATCCATTTACCCTAACGTATTGACATTTAAAGTTACTGCACGGAATATTATTATTTCTGTCCCTGTTACTTTTATGTACAATTAATTAGTTTTCCAATGAATGAAAACCATCCCTCACGGGATAGAACAATCTATCCCATTGCATATACACCATTAACACACTCAACCGTAATATGATGATGTATTGTAGTAAAAGCGCAGATACGATGGCTGGCTATAGCCTATTAACTAAACAATGGCTTAGTGACCAAGCTGATGTCGCTAATAATGAAAACTGACCCCGTCAATCTGTGAGAACCACTGAACATTACGTGGCCAGTCCTGTACCATGGAACTAGGAATAAGTTATTGTGATGTAACTGGTATAATACAAAAGTTAAAGGCCGTTTTTATGATCAAACTGTAACTTTTGAAAATCCTCAATAGATTGTAAGGTATCACTCATCTTCATTCAGGAGTTACAGTAACGTGTGGTTAGTGTGTCAAACCAATAAATGAAAAATCGGTATGTCCGAAACTCGGTCCAACTGTGATGCTTTTGTTCTGATAATGTTTCTTTTTAACATACTAGTTGATTCTCATAATTGATTTTATGAATAAAATTTACCTTCATAATATGGATATAGTTTTTGAACAGTAAAGAGTTTTGATAAAATATCGAGTTTTATTATGATTAAGTACTTAGGTGATAATAGATTTATGGGAATTGATCCAGATTGAAAACTCATAAATATTTTAAACCTACTAATCTTAATTATGAATATGTTTTTTATATTTACATATTCAATACCTCGTTGACGACTTTCTAAATAATTATTCTATTCTTTTAAAAATATTATATTTATATATTGGTTGAAAACACAATTCTCTTCCATGTTCCCAAAAGTAAGTACAATTACGTTGTTAGGTTTTCATATTTATTTACACTAATTAATTTAATTTAAATATTAATATATTTTCTTACTGATAGCCAAAATTGTGTATTTTATTTAGAATTGCTCTTTGTCCACCATTGTTTGATACCATGTTAGTTATAAAGGAATCTATTTTCATGTATCTTTGTACACACACACCTGCATCCCAAATTATAGTGGTCCGACTGTGACGTAGAATAAGGTGATTTGTGTCGACCAATAACAGGCGTCCCTCTCCAGGACGCGGACGAGAAAAGCCCCCAGAGGCATCTCAGGCAGTTCTTTTACAGACTCCTGTATCGCTCGGTCGTACGTTAAAACCAGCATTAACTTAATTTGGGCCGTGCCGCCTTTTCCTTGTTTGTTGTGAATCTTTGAGCCGTTCTATGGCAATTAGAAGTCTTGCCACTTCATCGTGTAATTGTCGTCAACCCCTTGTCGGACTTTATCCTTTTTAACGAGCCAAAAGTAACTTTGTCCCTGTGGAACATCAGCGTTCGTGAGTGAACCGAGGATAGTGTCTAGTGAATGTGGAATCTTCATACATCAACAAGAACTCCAACAGTGCAACATTCCTTGGAAGCA
The DNA here is from genome assembly GCF_021130785.1 of Homalodisca vitripennis. NCBI lineage: Eukaryota > Metazoa > Arthropoda > Insecta > Hemiptera > Cicadellidae > Homalodisca > Homalodisca vitripennis. Next base: position 159,386,552 of record NC_060209.1, read on the forward strand.
ACCCAGGTCGAACTGCAATCAACTCAACTTCATTTGTGTCAAGGTATCAGACAATAGACGGTGCAAGGTAACAGTGCTTCATTATTGTTATGGTCCTTCGTAATTAGAGACAATTTCTCCTAAATCAAGATTGTTAAAAGCTTCAACTAATTTCGGACATTATTTGGACATTTAATAGAAAACGAAAACCATTTTAACTCTTTGTATTCATGATTTAACTGTGTGATTTTTTCTAATAGTATGTTCTTTGATCTTTTCCGTATTTTTATTTTCCCCATTTCAAATAACAATTATTCTTAGAAGCTCAACAGTAATTTTAAAAAATATTAAAAAATGAACCTCAATCTTGTAAATCAACGTATATAGGCTCCATTTGCTCAGTTATCGAAGTGCAGAACTTTAATAGTTTATTAACATTAGACATTTTTATTGGTCCTTCGAACATACGTAACAATGTTAAACATTATAATTGATGCCTGAAAACAAACTATTCATTAATAGAGGAGTTTAATGATATAGTATGAATTTGTTTACCTACACATAACGTAGCTATGGTTACCTACACATAAAAATTTAAGGGTTGATTCAATTGAATGTTGAGTGTAGCTCCCGTTAACCTTCCCTTTATTGCAGCGTCTGGTATCTGGTCAGCGGTATCTGACACTCTCTCATACTTGAATTATGGAATCTCCTGGAAGATTCCAAACAATTTCTTAAATACAATAATTACAAAAAAAAACAAAAAAACAACACAGCACTAAACACACAATAAACTGTTTTCAATCTAAGAATAAAGTAAAAACACAAGCTTAACTGGTCATTCGCTGGTGCACCACACTAGACAAAACAATATCGGAAGGGATTATTATAATTGTTCTATAGTAATGTTTTACAATACATTTCATCGTAATTGGTATAATTGGACTGAAAAGGACGAAATCCAAAACCCTCAACTTTTTCTTTTATAACTATCTAGCCTCGTGGTTGTTGCATTGGTTTTAATGAAATTTCAACTAACCTATAAGACAATTTAATTCAATACAATTCAATTTTACCCACCTTTTAATATTGGGCACTTGAATAAATAATGTAATTGCAACGAGCTAACCTTGGTTTAACATGAAAGCAATAAATAAATTATTGCTACGAAAGGAAATCAATAATTAGCTATGCCACTTATGATAAAGTAGAATTTGGAACGATTAAATAAACTTGAATAATATTTTAGTAATTTACACTAATGTATAAAACAGTTTAAAATACATAAATACACATATAGTCACTATTTTCCGTCAATAGACTCTGTATATTTGGTACGATGATGCTGTTTAGGTCGTAAGTGTATCAAGTGTTAAACCATGTGATACACGCGACGTAATGGACATGTATCTCCTTATTTTGGGCAATTATCGGTATTAAAATTGTACAAATTATAGATCTTCATTTACTTTGTCTGTTTAAATTAATCTATGATGGTTGCCAAAGTTACCAAAATTAAGTTTTTATGTCTGATATTATTTCATGTAAGAAATAGTGTATCATTATTATCAATTGCAATTTATCAGTCAACCTTATACAATAAATATTAAACTGTTTTCGCAAGTCAATAGTGTGACGCTCACCCAGATAATATCAGGCACGATCACTTTGGTGCAGAAGTTGGGGCCTGCTGCGGATTCGGCGGGAGTGACGATGGGTGGTTCTGGTGGTCGCACTTAGGGTAACTGCATGTAAGCTAAGTGAATAGAGAATGAGAGCAAATAAGGATACGATCATTTTATTTGTAGCCTATTGAATTAAATATGATTTTGTAAAACCTCAATAGATTTATTTAATTCAATATAACACATTTTAATTTTAAAATGTAATATTTTATATTGGTTCCTAATCGCGTAATTTACTTACAATTACCAGTTTAAATATCGAAAAGGAATGGTTTTATTTTATTTTCTTAATTTTTATCTTTACTATAAGTGGAATAGAAGTGGAATATGATTTTAGTTTCAACTTCGCCTCTATAGATAAAGACATTTTTCATTTAATTTCATCATTGAACTCGTTTTATTTTAAATATAGGTTGTAGTATAAAGTAGAACTAGGTATTCTAAATTATTTGAATAATAAATAATTTTCAAGCAAATAAAATCATATTACAATTGTATTTCAAAATACTAAACTCCCACTCCACTACATAATAAAATACTTTATCTCACGATGTGTCATTTATGAATAGTGATAACATAGCCATTACTCGTAGTCAACATTGAGTTACATAAAGAAAAATCTGCTTAAATATAACAATTTTATTAACAATGTTTTCCATAACAAGTTGCACAAGTACATGAGTACAAGAAGCGCAAGCGCTTCTTCATGGCTTGGCAATTTCTCAGTTTAGAAGCACTGTGTCCTTCATTGCAATGCAGAAACCTCTTGGTGGAATTACCGTATCTTCATCACTGTCCACTAATCATGAGAGTAAGCCGCCTACCTCCAAAGGTCATTAGGATCTAATCAAAGGCAAAGCCGAGCACTTGGAAGATAGATGTTGTTTAAACCACAATTACATAGCACGTCGCCCAACGCGCGGGCGCTTGAAGACGGAGACAGTCTATTGCGCTTGTGATTATTCTCAATTAGTTTCACACACTATTATTAAATTATATCTTTACAAAAGTCTAGGATTACCAATGTATGTTGTATTTGTGTTTGAGGTACGGATAAAATTGGATGTAGTTCTCGATTTATTGTTACTTAACAAATATAATAATATAACTAAATACAGATTCAAATATTAGCGAAAATTTACTGTAATATAAATATACAACTTTTGACAACACTATTTATTTATATTATAAATATTAACACGTTAGTAGATTAAAAATGCTCGCATAAGTGTGCCATCGATATGGACGACATTTATTCTTTATGGATTTTAAGTATTACCACTAAAATATAAAGTTCATTTAGCTTGATTATTGAGTGTATTAACACAAAATATAGCTTCACAATTTTCGAACGATTTCATAATATTATCGTACTGTTAAAATGTTTGTTAACAGATACAAAGGTTTACAAAGCAGAGGTGCTCTTCGGCTTTGGTGTGGAAGACAACATTCTATTTTATGCTGTAATAATCAATTCCAAAATCGAGGAGTAAATATAAATTAGTTAGAACATGAGTACGTCCAAAGCATGCCAATAAGTTCACCTATTGCAAATTTAGACTTAATAAATTAGTACGGCCACTCTGTCTGAATTCTAATGCCAGTAATACTTCACTGTGCTACCTTGTTCCCCATTTTCGGTGATCCAAATGAGGTAAAGTATTAAAATTAAAAACTTCTTGATATATATATATTTATAAATCATAACCACTACAGAAACATACATTTAATTTAATGTTCTATTTTAAATATTATTTTTTGGGCTACATTATTTTACAACTCTGTAATATACGGAAACAATAAAAACTATGAGAATGGAAATTTTACTTATGTGTTACTCGATAGTGCTATGTGTTGTATGTTGTTCAAGAATTTATAATTATTGTTTACTTTCAATATTACATGTTACTAGTAAAGCTTGTACGCTTTATTTGGACTTTTTTGATGGCATATCCATACATTCTAATCGTGTAAATGCAAAATGTAATTACGTACATATGTAGTCACGACATCTTATTTCAGACATGTATAACTTTTTGAATAGTTCAATAATATAAAAATTACATAAATATTTGGGACGTGTTTTCAGGTGTTTCGGTAATACAACAAATATTAATAACTAAAAGCTTTTTAATCTTGTTCTTGATAGTAAAAAAATATAATTGAATATACTAAGCAGTTGCTAAAAGTTTAAATTAGGTATATAGAGACCTCCGAGTTCATACGTAACTATAACGGAGAGTGATGTTTCCTTTTGGTCAATAAATAATTCTCATAATTCTCACAAATAATTTGTGTTTTGTAGACAAATTTTTGAGGGTCTGTTTACTCAACGACTATATCCGAACTAGTTTATTACACTACAGTGTCGACCATTTACACGTTACACATAAGTAAAATTTCAATCCTCAAAATCTTTTTGGTTTCCGTATGATATCTTATATGACAGTAGTGTGGAATACATTACCTCAAAAAATAAGATTAAAAATTAAACTTTAAATTTAAATACACCTTTCAGTAGTGTTTATAATTTATAAATAATTATAAATAAATATATATATATATATATATATATATATATATATATATATATCAACAAATTTTTAATGTTAATAGGTTACCTACTTTGTATTCCCAAAATTGGGGAAACAAGGTAGCACAGTGAAGTATTACTGGCATTAAAAGTCAGACAGAACGGCTGTACTAATTTATCAAGTCTAAATTTGCAATAGATAAACATTTTGGCAGGCTTTAGACATATTTATATACTAACTAATTTATATTTACTCACCGATTTTGGAATTCATTATCACAGCATAAAATAGAAGGTTGGCTTCGCAACCAAAGTCGCAAAGCACCCCTGCTTTGTAACTTCGTATCTGTTAACAAACATTTTAACAGTACGATTATAATACGAAATCGTTAGGAAATTATTAAGGTCTATTTTTTGTCAATATACTCAAAATGAATCTAAATCAACTTTATATTTTTGTGGTAACATTTACAATCTATAAAGTGTAAATCTCCTCCGTATCCATGTTGCACTTTTGCAAGTATTTCTTTTTCTACTAAAGTGTTCATAATATTTATAATATAAATAAATGATGTCAAATATTATATCTTCATATTACAGTATTTTTTTCAATATTTGCACCTGTAGTATTTAGTTATATTATTATATTTTTTGAGTAACAATAAATCGGATACTACATACACTTTTATCCGTACCTCTATAACAAATACAATAAATGATAGTAATAAGAGAAATTAATAATGACATAATTTAGTAATAGTGTTTTGAAAGTGATGCTTTGTTGCTCTGATAAAAACGTGTTAAAAAGATATATATATATATATATATGATAATATTCGTATATAATATTTGACGAAGCTTGTACTTATAGCTAAGGCTCGTAAAATATAAAAGCTCATGATGATCTGAAAAATGTGTTTTTATGGGGGGTGAAATGATTGGGTTATCAACACCTTAGGAAGACTGAAACCCAGTCGATTTTCGGCATTGCCTTTGTCATATAAAAGTAGTATACTCGTATGTACTATAAGACAATACAATTATGTAAACTAACTTAGTTTAGATTGTATAAATAATTTATTTTATTACATTGTTATATTGAAATGGCTGCGAATAGGCCTTACTCGATAGAGATAGCAGATTTAAATAAATATATTCTATTCTTTTCCATTCTATTAAATATAATTATAATGCAACTATATTACGATATAAGAAATAAACTATATCTAAAAGAATTAACAGATAATTTCTTTCATCAAATGGCTGTGATGGAGTACTCGATCAAAAATATGAATCAATAAAAAAATGCAAACCAAATAACGGTTCACAACATAAATTAGATCGTATTAACTAAAGATGTCTCTTTAAGAAAGTAAAGGAGTCTCCCTACCACAGATTCATCGTCAGATAAAACATCTTTTAAAGGACATGCTGAACTATAGTAGCAGTGTCGCATGTTTCCCAGATTGGCTGGCCGTGTCTGCACATGAGGTAGCCGTGTGTCAGCAGCGTGTGTCGTAGTCAGAGACGACACAACACTACTTCCTCGAAAGGGTTCCACCGGGGCGCTATGTCCCATATTATAACACTATCTTTGATCACTCGAAGTTTTCTTTTGTCGACTTCCCACCACTTGGAACTCTGTATAGTTTTTAGTTTCTTTTAGTGTCTGATGCCGTTATCCGTGTAGAGAAAGGATAAATTGTATCTTAATTATTAATTTGGAATTACTAAACTGGACAGTGTATTAACAATTTATAATTTTTATGTTTCAATGAATATACTTGCTTTTAAGTTACAAAATGAGATTTTATATTTACTTAAAATTTGTATTCACTAATAGTATACTTTTTAATTTTTTTACTTAAGTACTTTTTTCAACAATGGACAGCCATTGTTCTAACGTATACGAAAATTTTGATAAAATGTGTTATTGTCATATGTTTTAATTTAACATTTGTATTTAGGTCTTACTTAATTTGTTGTTATCTTTCATTCTTTAGCAGTACAATAAAAAGAAAAGAATTACAAAATCGCCTCTATGTGATAAAAAGAATAAAGTCGTTGACTTACGGCCATTATGATGTTTACACAATAAGTTTAATGAAGCAAATTACGCTCAGTCAAATTTTTGTATCTAAATATATAAAAAATTATTTAGATAACATATAATATATTTTAATAAACAGGATCCTATAGCATCTCTAATTATAAAAAATTTGGCGTTGTAATATTTAATTATTTTATGAAACAACAGCACATGTTGCTCAACTGAGAAAAACACTTGATCATTTCTGGCATCAAAGTTATACAGGTGTTACTTCTCCGTCACTGTCAACAAAACTGATGAGGGAGAAAATTTATTATTATAGTTGTTACGAAGTAACATATTAAGAAGCTATTGTGATGTATCTTTCAAATTATAGTCGAACTTAATTTTGGTTAATGACAACGGTTTACAATTTCAGTTACAGTTAGTCTCTGCATGTAGAATATCCCATGCAGTTGTAGTTAGTTAAGTAGGACAGTACATATATTCCATATAGAGCCTGTACAGTTATATGTTAGCCAACAATTTGAACCAGAATAATCTTGAGATTAAAAGCTCTAAGTTTCATAATAGTAAATAATACTTCAACAATATGAAAAATTTATAATGAACAATTTTTTACTGTGTATATTATAATTAAAGTTTTAAAATTTACCAGAATGTCATTTTAATATTCATATTTAAACATACAGTAATTGTATAAACGCCTGAATATTAAAAACTAACTTTTGGGAACAACGGTCGTGCTAAAGTAAAAATTACATTGAAAGACATCGTTCAGAAAGACATGAAAAAGGAAACTTTCCAAACACACAAAACAGTTCTTGAGGGAGAGAGCGTATTGAACCGTAAAGCCGAAATGGGAAATCCCACACCCTTGTGGCTCAATGTTAGGGTAGGATCAGCGTAGATCTCAGCAAAGCTTTGGGTATTGGGTATTGGTAATATTCAGACTGCCGACACGTTTGTACCATCGTTTGACTAAATTTTTCCCTTTATATGGAGATTTTGCATCATTATTGCCTGTGACTAGTTAACATCGAGTGAATCTTTGGATAACGCTTGATTTGTTCAACTTTTGAAGACATGAAGTGAAGATTTAATTACAGATACATTTAATATAGAACTTTCCACAACAAAATTTCGTTTTCAGCCTTATAAACAGAAGGAAACTATACTAATTCCATATGTTATATTTCCCATACGGTGGAGACAACCTATTTCATATCAAGAACATATTTTTTTGGTTCCATATAGGACTAGAATTTCCAAAATTCTAAATATTCCAAAAAATAGGTATTTTTGTTCAAAATAAAAACACTGAAAACGCTTACTAAACTATGCCGAATATATGTTCCATTAATTCCTTTACCCCACTCCTAAAATATTTACATTCAGGACTATCTAATTAATTTCATCGCACGTGTTACTGGAATTGATTTTCCATCGTTCAGTAAATCAAAAAACAACCACTCAAACAATTTTACAAGCTATTTTATAATTTAACTGCATTAAGATACAATTTTAATACAAAAATTTAGAAACTTTAATATACGCAATGTGCTTTACTTATTATGTCTATTAGCCAGTTAATGTTTTATATGGAAAAAGACAGAAAGAAATTAAATATTTTCAAGGTTCTCGAGTAATATGATTCCCTTACGCTTGTCTAATAAAGAACAGTTGTGAGAAATTCGATGAAAATCAGATGAAAAATTAACCAATGAGAGTTAACAATAACAAACAAATATAAATTTTTAAATCATGTATCCTAAACTTTTAACTGTAATTTTGAATAAACACATACAAATTCAATCAGCAAGAGGTATCTAATGCGTTGTACAAAGCAAAGCGTTCAGCTCTCCTGTTTAATATATGGAATACCCCCCGTGTGTTCTGCACATTACCAGCACGACAAAGTAAATCTATGGCTTATAATCCATTATCTTATACTGATTGATTGACCAGGCAGAATGGTTCGTATACGCTAAATTAATTTTTTTTAATAACAGTGTACATCAGGGGTACGCCACACCATGAGTCACCAGGCTTCGACGAAGTTGTATGTAAAATTGAAAGGAACATTATAACATGTGTAAACTATGTCATATGGAGAAATTCCATATGATTATTTATAATTTATTTATACATTTCTTTTTAATTCTGCGATTATTTATTTGCCGTGATACCTCATTAGACAATTACAAAAAAGTTCTATAATGCTCAGTAAAATCCGATGCCACTTATTCACCTTCAGTAAATTAAACGTTACGTATATAGAAGTAAAGCTTCAACCAAGGTTTAAGTCTATAGGTCAGTTCGTCCTCGAGATATCATGTGGACAGACTGACTTTCCCACAAGTCTTATACCTCTAAATAAAATTTTTGAATGTCACCATGTACACAGACAAACAGAAATAGGATTTCATTCATTAAAATTTAGCGGCACCAGCCTAAACATAACCGGTAGGATGTTATGGCAAACATAACACACAAAATAAACACACAAGTAAAAAAAAAAGTCGCTTATTATCTACTTTAGAACATTTTAAAATTTACAAAAAGTGCCAAAATTATTCATAATATATTATTAAATGACAAAGATTTTCTAACAAAAAATTTATTATTCGATAGACTTTTAAACAATATACATTGATCTCACATAAAATTAAATGCAGCAAATTTAGCCACCAAGGTAGTAAAAAACACATGACAAATTGGTTTTAATTATTTATTTTTATAATTAACTTAAGCTTATTTTGTACCTGAAGATGAAATCACTGATTTCGAAATGTACATCGTAACAAAAATAAAAGTTTAAAAGGTTTATTCATATTATGTTATTTAAATCCATTGTATTTATTTAGAACTGTGATTTTTATTTTAGACAAACCAGATAATATTTAATAGTTAACAAATTTAGTAATACATTGTACTTAATATTCACTAGGAGCTTACTCATCAAAAAATATGTTATATCGTCTTCGATGTATTATTGATAATTAAAATATTAATACTCTGGAATATTAATATCTACAATCCAAGTCGTTATAGTGAACAATGGTGCTGGATGTATCCAGACTGGACCCTGATGTGACGAAATACGATTTCCAAAACTTCCATAAAGACTCTCGGTTCAACTGTGAATGTTTTTTGTTAAATTAAATTTAACACATATAAATCATTCAAAGTAGATGTTCAGCATAATGTGTTGCCTGATGTTTTGCGTAATGTAACACTCGTAAGGGAGTTTATTCCAAAAATTTGGGGCATATCTTCCCGCTCTTTTTTATCCAGGAGCAGAGCTCCTTATCTGACGCATTGACCTCTCGGCGTTCCTGTAACTTAAATTTTTGGTTTAACAATATTCAGAGTGTAAAGAAATAATTTAACGAATTGGAATATCTGTACTACTCTTAACAAATTGACGTAGTCTGTATATGGGAACGCTGGCTTAAAAAGGAAGAAATTATATTCCACAATAGGAGAAAATTCTATTGTAAAACAATACCAGGTTGTAAATTCCTTCTGTAGCCAAACGCCGTACAGTGGTGTCAATAAACACATAAACGTGACATATCACCCAATAGACCTTACACATTTCTCCGAGGAAGTTGTAGCGGAGTTTACTGGTTATATGACATCTGATATAACTGAGTCTTTTAGTTGTTGCTATGTACTGTTCGCCTGCTGAGAGGATGGACCGATTCTTTGCTTAGCTTGAGCGGTGCCTGAGCTATTTATTAACTCTGTGTTTGTACATATTGATTGGTGGAGATCACAGTGTAAACATAATTATTTCTCCCCATGATGACAAAAAGACTTTTATGATTTGCATAGGAGCTTCGACTGCTACATGTAGGTGTGATCCGAACCCACACGAGGAGTATCTGTTTTAGACACTTTTCACATAATATCGATAAGTGTACCTATACAGCTGCTGTAAGTATTGATAAGATAACTAACAATTATCATATAATTTTAAATGATCTGTGTTTTTATGTAGGGAATCAGAATGTGGATGCCAATCCAAAACCAGTTCTGTAAGCTCATTTAACGACAAAGCAATACTAGGTTTTGAGAAACTCTCCGGTATGACGTGCATCATTGGAATGACTTGATAATAACTCTGACTTTTTGAAACGAAGTTTTTTTGTGATTTTTAGAAATTTAAAAGCTTATTTGATTCTTATTTTCTATGACGTGGTAAGTCATCACTTCTTCAGTTAAAACTATTTCCTATATCATAAGCACAATTATAGATGTTTATAACAAAGAAAAAATTGGATGTTCTTAAAGATTAATTCAACGGTGCACTCGCTCTTCACCAATATCGGACGTGTTTGTTAGGACTATTCTATAATAATGTTCTACAATGTAAATAACTATAATCAGTATAATCTGACTGAAGAAAACGAAATTCAAAACCCTGCGACGTCTCTAATACAGTTAGGTAGTTTCTCAGTTGTTATTGCATGTGCTTTGGTAAAATATTAGTTATAACATGTTTTAAAATTTTATAAGGACTTGGCCCCCATTTTACTATTGGGCATACTTGAATAAATAGTTAACGTGCCAAAGCCTAGTTTATATTACATAATTCCACCCCTTGGTTTTTCTTGATACCAATAGATGAATTTACTTTACGAAATAAAATAATTATTAGTTTTATCAGTGTTGGTGGTACTAGTGTTTGGATATTAAAATTAGTTGTTTGGAAATAGGACTGTAAAAGTATATAACGAAATCCAATATTTTACTGAGAAAATCTTTAAATAGGGAAATAACTTTTAAATTTGAAATAGTAGTGTTTGGGAGTAGAACATTCAGCTGACCTAGCTATGAGGCAAACGATTACTTCGCAGATTTCATTTGTACTTGAAAGTGGTCCATTGCTATGAAGAAGAATAAAAAATATTTTAATACCAACTTTATTTTTGTTCTGCCTACTCTATAGTAGTTATGCTTTAATAACTCCTTTTGAAATGTCTCTGAAGATTGTAGATGGTTAGTTAAAGCTTTTCTATAATTTCTTATTAATTTATTCTAAGGTTTACTCATTTCCCATGAGATCAATGTAAAACTTTCCCGTTATGCTCCAAAATTCCTATCAGTAATATGCACCATCATTATATTCATTTTCTTTCAAAGATAGGCTATAATTTCTATTAACATGTAAGTAAGCTTGAATAATTTTTCAATTATAAAATATTCAAGCGACGTAAACCACATTAAAAAATGTATTTAAAAAAACAATATACCTCCTTCACTACATAACTAAGTACTTTCGTATACTTAGTATTTGTAGCATATGAATAATATGAACATCGATAGCCCTTATACTTAGTCAGTACTGAGTTACATAAGGAAATATCTGCTAAAATTTAATAAATGTGTTTTCCAATAAGAAATTTTGTTGAGTTACTAAATTGAAACACCTATTACTAATAAATTTTATGTTATACATGTAATATTCCTAAAGTAAACTACATTAGAATTTTTTTCTATTATTTTATAAAAGAAAACTCAAAATTCTCCAATAACTTTTATATTTTACCACGAGGCATTTCGACATCAAGATGTGTTCAAATATAAAAATTATTAGAGAATTGTGAGTTTTCTTTCATAAAATAATAGAAAATTGTTATTTCCAATAAGAAGAGCTCCTTCTTAAATGAAATAAATTATAAATATTAAATATTAATAGCTAACTTACTGTAATTATATTTTTAATCTCATTAAGTAAACACTTGTCTTGGTATGCACATTGTCTTGATATTGGAGTGTAATAAGGGTTTCTAATGGCTTGACATATTATAGGTTTGAGAGCACAACGCCGTTGATTGTACATGCAGGACACCCTTGGCGAAATTACTCTATCTAAATCACTGTTCAGTAATCACGAGAGCAAGCCGCCTAGCTCCACAGGTCATTAGAACCCAATCAAAGCTAAAGCCGAGCACTTGAAAGATAGATGATGTGTAGATCATCCTTACCGATATGTACGTGGATGGCAGAGAATGTATATGGCGCTCTTTATTATTCTAACTGCTTGACACCAAGTTATATAACATTGGATTATATTGAAGACCTACTAAATTTAAAATATCGATTTTAGTTGTTCTAAAAGGTTTGTTGAAATACTGTAAACTTACGCAATGGAAATAATTCTTTGAGAGATTAATTATTTTTCTACGAAAAAAACTATTCCTAAGCTATGGATATGATTTTACTGTGCGTATTTATGTTAACAATACTGCGTAAACATTGTTTACCTTGAATTACTATAAGTAATATTTGTTGAAAAGATGTATCTTTATATCTAAAGTAAATCTGTGAACATTGTTTAGAGGTTTAGATAATGAAAAATTTTTTAAACTCAAAGTAAACTTCAACGAACGTTTGTATTGTACCTTCATAACAATCTTGTAAAGCCTAATGAAAAATAAAATTACATATGAATCTTAATAACTCTATATTTAGGGAATAAAATTGGATAATAGCGGACATATTATAACGATTTTAACGTTAGAAATAGAATTATCAGAAATAGAATTATTCGATTACTTCTACCTGATATAATGCCATAGAAAGATTTCAAGAAAAGCGCTCATTTTGTTCACTGTCTGAATAATAATATAATAGACTACTAACCTGTTCGGAATTGCACGTATCGCATACCCTACATAAGCTCAATCATGCAGGGGTTCGATACAGGGGTCTAAGTTTTATTGTTATTGCATTATTTATGTCAGTATTATTCAGATATTTTGTTATCACATAAGGTGGTGGTAAAATTCAAACATTTAATAAATCATCACTACCCAACAGACCTCTAAAAAGTAAAGAATTTTAAATAAACTGTGCCGATGTGTAAAATTGTTATTATTACGAATTGGATGTATTGTATTGTAATATGTACAAAATGGATTTTACCTGAAAGCGTAACTACTGAGCATACCCAAATCTCTGCCTAAATAAAAGCGATGCCAACCGCAACACACTATATGTTATGTATAGTAGAGAATTTATAGCATGACCGGTGACTTCGAGATGCGCCGTAGGCAAAGACGGAACTAAAGTGGTGGGGGGTGGAGCGGCTCAGTCTGTTGCCGTATTTAGCCTTTTGAACTTCGGTCTCCAGTCTTCTATACGTGCCGCCCAAAAAACATTCGCTTGTGCCAATTCACGAGTTTTAATACAATTTGTGAATTAATTGCATTGTGCTCATTACGTTTTAAGTAAAGAGTTTGAGATGGAACATAATTTAAAAAGTAAAATTGGAGGTAGAAAGGTTATACACGGCCCAGCAAGAGAAGTGCTTCCCATTTTATGAAACGGGAAGCAGAAACCAACACACTTATAAATTTGAAGAAAGTTCAACAGCGTGTCGTAGAGGCAACTGGAATTTCTGAAAGTACGCTGAGACGAATTTTGAAGGAGGAAAAAAAATAAGTCCAATTGTCAATTCTTTTAGTACGCCCAACAAAGTAAGAAAACGCAAACATACTAAAAGTAATCTGGACAATTTTTGATTTGGGTGTAGTTCGAAGAACAATAAATAATTTTCATCGACAACGGGGTTTTGCTATGTTAACTATTGCGTGTGGATCGTTGGCGTTATTGTTATTTTAAGTATAAATCATTAAATTAACTTGATACAAGTTGGTAGATAAAACTGAGTTTTTTCTTATTCTACTGTGTATATTGACAAATTAGTTTAATCAGTTTTATATTAATTATTAATTTAGCAGCTAGGCTATGTCAGTTGAAACTTTTGTAGTGTATAATTGTATCTACTATCGTAAATCCTGAAGCTTACACGGTTAGTATATGATAAATTGAATTTTTAATGGCTAACAAAGTGTAACAATTACAATTCTGAACTGTTGTCGTCGTTGGAGATCAAGAATAATATAAATTCCTACCATTTCCCAATTTATGAGAACCCTTTCTTACCACCAGGTATCTCTACTGCGAACTCATTAAGAAGGGTGAGCTATGAATACAATTTCGGCAGAACATAGTCATTGTTAAGATCACGTACATCCGGTCCCAATATTTCCAAGATTTCCTGTATTGAATTCCCCATCATAAAAGTCCGTCGCCGTAACTTCAAAAGAGTCTAGAAATGTTCAAATATTCTCAAGGTCTCCTATACTAAATTGCTCATCATAAAAGACCACCGTGGTAAGAACATAAGGGTCTAGAAATGTTGGCAAACACTACAATATTCGGCTCCCGGCTCATAGTGGTGGCGGAAAACTCTCAGTAGGGTTAGTAGCACCGTATTCCCTCCCCTACTTTAGATTGTGCCCCCACGCGCTCAACTCCTCCACTCCTCACGCGCATCCCACCGGTCATGCTATAACTTCCCTAGAGTAAAAGAGTATGAACAAAAGTAATATGAACACTAAGAATAATATATCATTTTTGGTCCGTATCCCATGAACAGAGATTAAGTAAGACAGTAAGAGAAGTAATAACTACTGAAAAAATATTTATATATGAGATGTTATGTCCGTATCTTATGAAATTGGGTTGAGTAAGATAGGAAATAAAGTAACAGTAAAGGTTAGGTCTGTATCAAACTAACATAGATAAGGTAAGACTGAAAGAAGTAAAAGTAGACCCAGAGCAACAATTTATATGTTAGTCCGTATTGCACGAACATAGGTTTAGTAAGATAGTAAATAAAGTAAATAACCCCTAATACACAATTGATTAAGCTTGCCTTGCACGAAAAAAGATTTAATAAGATATTAAATAAAGTGAAAGAACCATTAGTACACAATTTAAAGGTTATGTCTGTATCTCATGACATTGGGATTAGTAAGATAATAAATAAAGTGAAAGAACCACTAATAAAAGTTTAAAAGTTAGGTCCATATCAAACGACATAGATAAATTGAGACAAAAAGTATACCCAGAGCAATAATCTATATGTTAGTTACGTATTGTACGAACATAGGTTTATTAAGATAGTAAATAAAGTGAAAAACCCATTAATACACGATTTAAAGGTTAGGTCCGCATTGCACAAACATAGAATTAGTAAGATAGTAAGTAAAGTGAAAGATAACTAACAGCAATATTTTATACGTTATCTCACAAATGACTCGTAGTCAGTTACCAGTAACAAATTGAGGTTATGGTATTATTAGACAGCTGTATACTGTCTGGCTTATAATCTTATAGAGTACTACCCGAATGCAGTAGTTCTTTTGTATTATTTACGTATTTTACACTAGATATTTTTGTGATCGTAACTTGTAGACTGACCTCTCGTTCTTCTGCTGGTCGGTCCGTATACGATTTTGCGTTGAAGCGCCTGCGTGAGTGATCGTTCATACCATAACGTGTCAAGCGCCGACAGCTGGCTCGATGGCTGTGTTGGCTCGATAGCTGAGGCAAAATTAGCTCAGTTATTAAACATAAAAAAACTTGTTATGTCTTGATCACGTTAATTATTTTCATAAAGAAAAATAATCCTTTAGTAAAGTTAGAATTGACGACTAAAAATACCACTATGCATTTTTAGTAGAATATACACACCATGTTTAAAAAATATAATAATACAACTGAATAGAAAATATTTAGGCTTTATTCAGTTTTTAATTATTTCATGCAATAGAATTTGAAACGTACAGGCTAGTTGACAAAGAATTATTATCGGTCAATCGCTATGGAAGAGATATACTTGTTTAGGACATGTAAGTGTTAACATCAATATATACAGTGTCTTTAATGTGTTAACACTAACATTTCCAAATGATTTCGGATCTGTTACCAGATAACGAAGGCTACAAAGCAGGAGTGCTCTGTGGCTTAGGTGTCAAAGTCAGCTTGTGGTATCAGCTATTTCCAGCTCAAAGATCCTCTGTGGCTTGGATTTGCACATTCTGTTACGGCATTTTTGTAGTCATTAATTTAAAATGGGCCTTATAACGTATAAATAAATTATTTTTACATTAAAGTATTGTCTAAAGCATGTCAATAAATTCATCTATCACAGATTAAACCTTGATAAAATAATAAGTACATTCCTGCTTGATTTGTTCACCTGTTCCGCCTGAATGTACTTGTTAGTTTCTTAGTATCTTTGAAGAAGCGAAGTATCGTAAAATAACAAAATAAAAGGCTAGATTATATTCATTTGTAAATTTTAAAACCAGTAAAATAGAGTTGAATGTTTTGTAATCAATTTAAATTCTTAACCTTATTGCTAAATTTCACAGCACTATGATAAAATATATCGTAAGAAAACTAAAAAATATCTACGAGCATATAGATTTAGTTTACGTGTTACTTGATGAGTGGTTGACACTGTAGTGTGCGAAACAGTGCGCATATAGCCAGTCAGTAAACGGACCCTCTATTGTTGACAGCTAATAGAACTCCCCTCACAATATCCTACCTCAACAACATTTAACAACATTATATTGTGTCCTGCCAGTCTCTCAATAGGCTAGCTGTTTACTTTCACCTTGTTATGAACAACTTCACGTGTTACCATTCAGAGAACTTTCCATCTACTGTTACTAACATTTGTAAAACAAACAACTAAATATTTGAAATAATTATTGGATAAATTTACTATTACTTTCCCGTAATAGTAACTTTTAAACTAGTTTTATATAACTAATTTATACTTCCCGCAACTGCTTTAAATATCTAATTTTAGTAATATCGAGAAGAAAAAAGTTCATGGTATTTTAATTGCAATTTTAATATTATGCAAATCAACTCAAAAAATCTGAGATAAGATTAGGTTTAATGAATATAAAACAACATTAAATATGTACGGTACACGATAAAACGAGTAGATATGTGCCTTTGACTGAATTTTTACTACGAACATTTATTAGTAAAATTGTCCAATAATTATCAACTCTTGGACAACACTAGAGATGCATTACGTTAAGTGCCCACAAACCCTTCTCTGATATTCTCCTTCAGCTGAGATCTGGACAAATCCCTTAACAAACACAGTTTAGTATGATTTAAAATGTATGGACCTCTCAGAAGTGTTCCACTGAACTTTATCTATGTTTTTCGGTTTACCATAACGTAAATATACGTATACAAACGTTTAGGTTAATTTAATATTTTATGGAATATTTTGTTCTAATTTAATAATATTAGGTATATTCTCTAAATTAATGCTTGAACTACTCACTAACGTGAAAAAGTGGGCATATTTACGAGGTATTGTTGACCCTGTTTTTGGTGCAAATTGAGATGAAAGTCATAATTTTTTTGATATTTAACGTTCTGAGTCTTCAATTAACCATAACAATTATAAAAATGAATAAAAAGAAAATTGCGCTCTTTTTAATAGCTACGTGCAATTATTATAAATAGACATAAAAATTTACATATCAGTATAAATGCTTAGGACCAAAATTCGACCTGCTAGAATAGTTAACAAAACATTTTCCTAGCTAGTCAAACCTTAATGATATTATTCTTTTCACCTTGTTTTCTTTTGTTATAATATTTTAAAGATTGAATACAGTCTCTACAGTATTACGGAAGGAAATAGTGTAGGATTTAAAATAAGTTCAAATTTGATTACGCAGTGTTACCAGAAAAATAATTAATGATAAGCAAGGTTTACTGTATGTTTAGTAATTCTGTGTATTCCTGACTCTTCATATCTTGAATATCAGAAGCACGTATCCATGTTCCAAAATTTAAGAAGTGAGCGCAAATGATTTAAATGTAAATACGTTTTTAAAAGACAGCAATAGGTTATTAGAATAATAATAAATATATTTTACATTAATAAATTACAATGTTATCTAAATTTACATTTACGTTTATAATGCATTATTGCAGCACGCCTTACAGTATATAAGCAGTTGAATTTGAACAGTTTTACGCATACCATGTGCAAATATAACCTATTCTTAATTAAAACAAAAATTTTATACGGACAAGCTTATTACCCGAATGTCACGTTAGCAAATTGCAGGCATAATCACTAAGGTAATACCAGGATAATCATCATATGCGAGGCAGGACTTCAGCCGAATATAAGCCTCTTGGTGACATACTATGTCACATCTATATTAGTTAATGGAAAATATAGTTGTTATGTCCCGTTAAACAACATAGATGGTTATTGTTTTTGTTTTCAGGAATGTGAAGAAAAGAGGATTATCGTTATTCAAAGTACAGTCGGTAACATTTATAATAGTTTTTATTACAGAAAATGCGCCTAACATACGGATTTAATGTATTGTCGTCTTAGTTGACCTTTAATAATGTGTTCTTTATTCCAGATCTTGTTATAAAAGTTTAATCTTTATTAGTCATATTGGTGTACTAAGATATTCTACAAATTAGGTACAATGTCATAGGGAAAACATCACAAAGTATTTTATCGTGCAATGACTTGTTTTCTATTAAATACTGTTCGAATAAAAAAACCAAGAGAGATAATAATTTAGTTTAAATACAAATTTACATATGTAGTGTAGTAATTTTATCTTACTGATTGTGCAAACAGTTAAGTATTAACAGTTATTTTTGTCTCCCAATAAAGCGACAACTGTTGTGTAGTAGTTTTGCAGTGTTTACACGAATACTTCTCCGCTAATTATGAAACGCTGTGTCAACAGTGGAGTGTTTTCAAACATTATTAAACACCACAGCGACGTGGTATTATTTATGTAACCGAATTTGTTAACGAAGCTTGGGTTAGTCATTATGAAGCAGCTAACAACTGTCCATTGTTTGATAATTTACATGAAAAGTAATAAGCGTACTACGTATTTTGGTGTTAAATGCACTTTAGGACAGTATTAAAATTGTTTACTTGTAAATAAATTGGCTAAGTGTTAGTGAATCCCACCACTACGATCAGTAAAAATTTATGTTGTCTGTCTGTCTTTTCTCAAATTTTGTTAAGAATTGATTTATAGACTTATATATCTGTGAGGGTGCTAAAAATAAGGGACATTTTTATTCTTTACTACTTTTTTATGTTAAACAATTTATTTTTAAATTAAAATTCAAATGTCTCAAAATTCAATTCTCTTATTGTAAACTGAAAGTATTTCTAGAAACATTAATATTTTTAGAATATCTGTATCTCAAAAAATAGATAAGCAGTGAATAAAACAACTTCCAAATTTCAAAAAGTGCCTAACGTTTTGGGAAAAAAATATAGCCAGTTCCAGGGTAAACGAATTGACTTATAAACTTGAAATTATGCAAATAAGTTTTATTTTTATGTCGGCTACACGTAGTTTGATGATGATGAATGTTACTCTATAAGACTTGGTTGGGGTGAGTGATAATTATGTTACAGGTATGTAATGGGTGACCATGACAACAACGGCAAAATCGTACAATAAATAAGTCAATTGATATTTAATATGTGAGATACAAGTGTTAATACAGATAGTAGCCTAACACAGATTGATAAAATGTTTTTTGTTTACTTTGTGTTTAACTTTTATTGTTTAAACACTGCTATGTAACCCAATTAATGACCAAAAATATGAATGTATCATGTGGCAAGATATAATCTGTAGACAAACTTGTAAGAAAATAATTTATATGTTTACAAAAACTAATTCAATGAAGGTGAATGACTCTCCACGGTATTTAAGAGATTGTTATTTAGGTATATTCGTATTACACAGTACGCTTATTTATTTTCAGTCTAAACGCCTACTATATATCTGTTCAAAAGACATCTCGATAAGTAACTAATGATCTATCTTCTTCAGCGAAGCCAGTTAAGCGACCTTTTACACATCACAGGTATCGATGTGATTGCAGGCAAAATTTCCAGTTACGGTTCATTTCATTAGGCTAAATGTGTTATTATGTGAAATGTTACAATATCGTGTTGTTATACTTAGTTTGATTAAATATCTATTTATATTTCGGTTTTGTGTATGCCATCATGGTTGCTCATAAGGCCAATGTAAAAATGTTTTCTAACGTTCAGCCAAATCCTATAGTGATCTTAGTAATCATTGAACCCTACATTGCTTATATAAACTTAAGGTTTCATGCAAGATTTTAGGTGAATAGTTTCATTTTAGATATATCGTACGGACAGGCAGACATAAATTAACATTGTCAAGCCTCTCGAATAACATTATTTGCTAACGCTCAGCTAATAATATGCTATGCACATTTATCAGGCAAACAAGATTAACAAATTGCGGTATATTATTGACAAATATTTAATCCTACATTTATTTATTGATGATCCCCATATTTATATTCCCTTTTTATTTAAAAACCTTGAACATAAGCAATCTTCGGCATATTAAGTAAAAATAATGCAATATAAAGCGTAATTTCTATATATAAATTGTATTTTTTCTAATATTAAATTTTAAAATAATTTGACAGTCTTGCAATTCTTTTAATTGCAGTACTTTTAATAAATAAGGACCTTTATTGCAACGTATGATTCTCAATTTCAAAAGGTTATTTCTTCCTCCTAAAAGTAATTGTTCTTAAAGATTATTGTCTTCAAAATTAACAAAAGTATTCCTCTTAAAAATACAATTATTTTGAGATCTATAACTTAAAACTCAAACCGGTATGAAATGGTTGTACAATGCGGATTTTCTTAGTTTTCACTCAGATATAAACACATTTTTAACAAAACTGCTTATTTTACAGCAATATTAAACTCTATTTCACTTTATATTCTTTAATATTAGGAAAAAACATAGAAACATCTCTATAACTTTGTTATTTTTTGCTTACAACTAAAACTTTACACACACACACACACACACACACACACACACACACACACACACACACACACACACACACACACACACACTATATATATATATATATATATATATATATATATATATATATATATATATATATATATATATATATATATGAACTTAATAGATAATATATTACAAACTAGTAATAATAATTATTATAATATTGAAGTTAAAAAGTTTAATGGATATAATTGAATAGATAAAACTAAACTATAGTATAAAAGTAAAAACTTAGGGGAAATAAGGAGCGAATGTAATTTTATTTTACAGTTTTATTTTGCATAAATTGCTTTTTTTATTATTTATTACAGTGCGATTCAAATTAAATGGTTTTTTTAAATTTATCTTTTGAATTTTTAATGTGGACAAAGTTTTAAACCTGAGTTTCATTTACTGCAAAGATTTGACAAAACCAACAAACAATTCATATCGCGTAGAAGGTTATCTATTATGTGTATTCTCGTCGACCTTAATAAGACACACACACACACACAAATATAATAATGAATTGTCAACATTCGACTTCCTACTTAATACTGACACAAGTAACTAAGTAACACACAAATACTGCTAATCTTCGTAGAGAACTAATTGGACCTACATCAGTGATGTCCATTATTGAACAAATCTTGTATTACGATCTTATCAACATTAAGTTCGCCAAGATATTGTGTAGACATTATATATAATTCGTCTACAATGGGGCTGCTTTGTATTAATAGTAAGCAAGTTTTATTTTACTTAGACACTTGGCATGTGACATATATCACATGATAATTAGCTGAGCGTAAATGAGCCTATTTCTCGAGGAGCTAAACATTTTTATTTTATGTCTGTTCTCAGATATATTTAGATATATTATAATTTTTAATGTAATTTTCACTTTATGTTTTAAGACTATATACTAAATTTAAGCTTATACAACAATCTGTTCTCAAATCAAAAATATGTATACTATACAAAATATCAGATGTTAGATTACTTATTAAATATGATATTTTGGTTTGTCTTTAGTCCAGTATTAGTATTACTATCTGAACAATATTGGAGACTTTTGGGAGACCCTGTATTCATGCTATTCATGCTTAATACTGAATACATATACTCGTACATACAGCGTTTTCATAAGACTTCAGTTCATAGTTCTTACTACTTCAGTAAGAGATTTCATAAAAAATTGGTTAAGAAATGTGTCATTTATCCACTAGCCGCCATTTTTTATTTTAACCATTTTTATATACAAATTGAAATTCTTGAACCCTTAACTTAACGTAAAAATATTTTCGTTATTTTATGGAACACATTTCTGTCTCTGCAGATCTCCCTAATAGGTTTAAAAGACTCTCAATTACTATAATGCATAACGTCTATCTGAAGGATACTTTATTAAATTCCGTTTAATATTCATAGTTCCATATAATAAATTCAAAAATAGGCGTACGAAAAACGAATTGGTTCCGAATTTCTGTCAATTGTACCCATAAACATTCCAAAACATCTATGGTTACATTTTATTCCACTAAAGGGATTTTACAATCTATAGGTATGAAACATTGGTCTAGGAACCCACTCCACTTATAAATACAGCTTTTTTGCTTATTCCCCCTATAGCTAAAGTTTGTCTATATTACAGTTTAAAACATAATTCTTATAATAACGACTTTCACGATTGCTTCAGATGGACGCGTACAAATTTATAAATAGAAACACTAAGTAAAGTCTTTATAACTTAAATTTATTTGGAATATCGCAGCCTGTATTTAAACATTTTCATAAAAGGTTGTAAATATTTTCTTACTTGAATTTTTATCTGAACTTCATAGCAGACCATTGATATAAATTTTTGCCGAAATGTAGGAAATATTATATTGAATGTATTTAACTTGAAAATATCAAATAAAGAAATGCAAGAAATATAAAATTAGGTTTCCTTATTGAACTGAAGACATTCACGTTAAGGCATTAAACAAACAGTTACAAAGAGCTTGGAATACCGCAAAGGATTATGTGTCTCTTGGGAGTTTAGCATCACAGGCAATAAATTGCTCTTATATTAGAAGATCTCCACAGTTAAATATAAAGACAAAGTTCCTTTTCTTTTTGAATTAATGAACTATGAATATGAATACCTTTTTATTAAATCACATAGCCCATCATTTAATGGATTAGTGAACTACGAGTAGTAAGTAATATTATATTTTAAGGGTTCATAACAAAAATTATGCCAATTTTGGCTATCATAAATAATGGAGTTAAAATAACATTATTTAACAAATATAAGTCTCAGGAACTCTATCAAAAATCATTTTTGTTACCAGAATAATAAAATTTAAAGAAAAATGTTCTAAAATAAGTCATGAAATCTTGTAATAAAATAAACTTAACAATAATAAAGTGAAATGTTCGTTGTTATATCCACACATAAATGTGTATGGGTACTTATTGAATAACCTTTTTTCTTTAAAAAGAGGAGGTTTAACCAATTTATATAACTCAGAACATGTCGGGTTTTTTGTTATTAAATCCTAAATTAAATATAACCGTCGTTGCTTAGTAACACTAGTATTATCATTTACGTATTTATTTAGTAGGAGTAAAATTATTACAAGTAGAGATAAAAAGTATTATTTAAATTAAAAAAGAATCCAGTAAAAACATATTTAAATAATACGTAAATAAGGGATAAAATGAAATTCCATTCATCGCCTGACAGTGTAAAGAGTGATACAAAGGTAATAAAAATGGTAATACTAAGAAAATCTAGTGTCTTAGGCATGGCAAGGATATTAATGGGGATTATTAGTATCCAGTGGGTATTATTTTAAAGAAAGTTTCTCTGGTCACTAAAAATACTCAAAACTATACCGCCACAGTTCTATGACGTCATATATCATATGCGACTTTTAAATTTACATTATAAAACAACACAAGACTACATGTCGACGAATATGCTTCAGTCAAGTTGTACACAACATTTAATGTTAATATTCCATGTCATACTCAAGATTTTATACAAACAAAGATGACCGAAACTATATGCTTCAATGATACCTAAAATAATCCCATGGACAAATCGAACATTCTATGTAGGCTTAAGTATCATGCAGAATTTTGAAGTCTACAGATATTTTTTCCGAGATATCTTTTGTATGGTTAGACTCGGAAACCTTTTTATTTGAATTAGCTCGTTAAATAAATCACTGTGCATTAATCCTGTTTCTGAGGTTTTCCATGTTGGATTGTAAAATCTAAGGTTCAATGACATTTTAAAAATGTAAATAACCGATTTATTAAATTATTAAAATCACCTCAATTTTGATATTGATAATATGCATGATAGTTTATATATTTAAGTATCTTAAGCAGTAAGATTTCTCCCAAATAATTACTTACCTAAAAATATGAAAAAGGATCCTTTAGTTATGGATATTACAGGGCTTAATTACAATCTCTCTTTTCGTATTTACCAGTTAAGCAATATAAGTAACTCAGTGACATTTTGATTTACAGAGTCTTTACACCCACAATCATATGTATTTGTAAGATCCGGCTTAAATTAGAGATAAAAATAAACAGATTTACTACTTTCATGTTGGTAGCTGAATAAAGAGTTTGTAACACCAAATTTTAAAACCCCCAAGTAGTTACAACAAACTTTCAAGTAATCTAACAGATAAACATAACAAGATAACATACCTTATTTATTGATATTGGGTAGAATTAAATTATAAAATGTATGTTGAATTTCTATCGTTTTATAGTTATTTAAAATAAAATAACTAATAAATACCTTCTAGTTCTGCTAGTGTGATGAGTTTGAGAACTATATTATATGCTGGAGATGGTAATATGTTGAACTATGATTTACTAGACGAATGACTCACCGATCTTTTGAGAAATGGTATCGTTTCGCCTCTTACCGCTGACAGGAACTTCCTGCTATCTCTTACAGGTTACATTAGTTTCTACATAAAAACATTTTACCTGATGGATGTTTAACAATCAATAAAGACTGGTTTATAGAACTAAGCTTATGGTTATGTAGTGGATTGGATTATTTACCGACCGGTAGATCTTGCACATGTACTTAAAATGTTTATATGAGAAACCATTTCAATTTAAAAACCCCTTTTAAAATTAACCAGCGTTAGCATTCACAACGTTATGGTACAATAGAAAGTTTCCGCAGCAAATCTTGAGTTTTATTTACAGGTTTAGGTCCTTAAGTGTATCAATAGCTATGATAGTATGCACGACTTATATTATCTACTCATTTGATATGTTAGAAAGTATTGACAAATGTCATCGGTCATATTAACGTTTTTAATATAGTTTTTAAATAGAACCATATATTAAGTATATTCTCTCATGACACTTTCATGCACTTTAATGACTGTCACTTATTTCGTACAATTTCACATTGTATTATTTTGATAGAGAGTAAAAAAAGGCAAACGTATCTGAAAAAAAGAACAATGTACACAACACCCTGTGAGGAAATTTAAGAACCGTATTTTCGGAGGTAACTGAAGTGTAAACTATTTATTTGTTAGGAAAACAACCTGAGTGTTTCATACAACAGTTCCATTGTCAGAGAGATAAAGTCCCTACGCAGTTTTTATTTTTATTTTATTTTTACAATTTAATGTTGCTAACTGTAGAAAACTTTACGTCTAACAATAGAAAATTATAATATGTGTTCTTTTTCAGAATGGAAAGAAATTTAAGAATTATTCTGCTATATCATTGATATCATTGAAGGTATAGCTGTTATTAGTGGAAAAAACTATTTTATATTATTTGATAAAGGAAATAGATTCACATCTGACCATTGGCATCTTTGATGTCGAAAAGACTCGTGTTAAAAAACAAATTATTGGATAATTGTAATTTTTCTTTGATCAAATAATAGGAGTTTCTCCTATATTTAAGAAGGGCATGGTGGGTGGAGCCTTAATCCGCTGAAGGTATAATAATTATAAATATATTTTCCTGCAGGGCAGTGCAGTGTTGCCTTTTTGACAAATGCGCATTTTTCCATATTTTTACATCATGAACTGTAAATAAGTTAGGACAGAATATATCAGCTGTTTCAGAAGCTATGTATACTATAGTATATAGGTCAAAAACAACAGTACGGGTGATTCATGTCGAATTGAAAAAAATTACTATTGTGAGTATTGTATTACATTGTGAATAACATTTCTATTCTTAATCTTTTGTTTCCTAAATTTTCCTGTATCGTTCGTAATCATTAATTTTCACTTATTAATTATGTAACAGATCAGCAGAATTCGCGAACTTTACAAGTGAATTGACGTACACAAAGGCCAGTCAACTTATTATCTGTTGCAATCGTCCTATAATGTATTTTTTGTAGATATGACATACTGGAAATTATTACAAAGAACAATGAGGAACAACTGCAATAATTCGCATTTAAAGAATATCCAAGTTTATAAAACAGATATCGCTGTTTAAAAACTACTTCCATATTGTGTGAGAGTGGGACGGCAAAGTGACGTGGAGCAATTGATTCTATTTACATTAAGAATTTATATTATTAAACTAATGATTGTTATAATATGTTAGTTTTACAGGACAAGTAATGAATAGAAACTTTAGATCAAACCTATTCATACGTCTTAAACGTGGAGACTGTGGTGTTTTTGTAAGTAGGAACACTGCATTATCATGTCTTGACACTATATTCACTATTAATAACCTTTACTTCCAATTAACTGCCAATTTAAAATATATTTAAATCAGTGGATGACAGAGAATATTTATAATGCTTATGGCTACTGATATATAATATTGAACAAAAACTAAACTCTACAAAATCAAAAATTTGGATATTCTTTGTTCCGAAAAGTGTTTGATAAACTACAAAATTTTGCTATCACACAATAAAACACACACACACACACACACACACACACACACACACACACACACACACACACACACACACACACACACACACACACACACACACACACACACGTAACAACACACACAGCAATGCTTCCAAGTCATTTGGGGGTGTTGATTGTGTTTTAAGAGAAGATTTTTATATTATCATGTCGTGTGCAAACTTAATACTAATTATTAGTAACTACAGTAAATATACCAATTCTTTTGATTAAACATAAGAAATATTTATGATGTTGTGTCAAACTATATTATAGCAATGCCATCTTCTTGGTTTGTTTTATGAACTTTCCATATAATACGAAATTTAACTTTCTTAGAGTTTGCTAACCTTGTTTAAATATGTTTAATGTTAGAAGATTAAGTAATATGCAAATATTATCATTTAGTAGTATTTAACACTTATTTATCTGAGTACTAAAACATAACTATTAAAACACTATTATTTAATTATATATCATCATTAAGCTTCACCATTGGTGAAGTTATTTTGTGTTTAACAAACGTAAAGGTAAAAATACCAGTCAAAGAAAATTATACTTATTTATCGTATATAATAAAATAAACTAACTTCACACAGATGTAAATAACGATGATTGCCTTCGTTTTTTATAATTACCTGTAATATCATTTTAAATAACTTTAACACGTAGTAGACAAAAATATATAAGTAGGCCATTGCTACGGAAAAAGACACACATTGCGACTGTACGTATTAACAATGTAATATTATTTAAACGTTTCTAAACGATCTATTCATGATATAGACACTGTTTAAGTGATTGTTAATACATAACTATTGTTACAAAATAGGGTTGCTGTGGCTTTGGTGTCACAGTCAGATGTTTGTAACAGGTGTACTATTAACTGTTTCCATGTACTAAGACCGCCTGCTGCTTGGATTTACAACTTCTATTACTGCATGTTGGAGTAATTAATTTCAAAATGACTTAACTAAGTGTAAATAAACTGTGTTGGTATAAAAATACTACATGGAGCATGTTAATAATGTCCATATATTATTGATTGACAGCTAATAAAATAATACGGACACACCAGCATTATTTTTATGCAAGTACCACCTTCTACGTACCTCCTTGTTTCCCTATCTTTGGAGATGAAAAGTATGTAACATAATACAGTGAAATAGTAGTTGCTATTTACTCGTATTGTAAATTATAAACCACTGTGAAAGATAGATGAAAATTATGTTTTTTTTTTCAATTATGATTCTTAAAATTAAGCTGAATCATTCCACACCACTATGATAGAATATATTTTTATTTGTGAGAAATAAAGTTTCTTTTTTCTTTCTATATATCACAAGGGAACTGAAAAGACTACGATAGCTGATTTAGTTTAGGATTTACTTCGTAGCGGTCGATACTGCAGTACGGTAAACTAGGGCAGATATAACTGTTTGGTTAAACGGATCCTCTATTGTGTTGTATTATTGTTGACAGCTAATAGAAACTCCTCGCTCAATATCCTACCTCAATAACATTTAACAATACTGCATTGTGTCCTGCTAGTCCTTTAATAGCTAAAATGTTTACTCGCTTTGATCTTGTACAACGTCACGTGTTAACAATCAGAGGAGAATCTAAATACTGTTGCTACGATTGTTTGCTAAACTAAAACCTAACTTTGAAAATGCTTAATTGAAAGAAATGTAGTATTACTCTCCAATAACAAGTATAAAAAATAATTTTTATAACTACTTAAATATTCATCCACTACTTAGAATTGTTTTAAAAATTTTATTAACATCGAAACAAAAATTATTAAAAACATTTGGTCCGATTAAATAATATGTTTATGGTACCAAAATGCTACAAAAACATTGTAGGAATTTATCTAATTCCTGCATAGTGTTATCGAAATAATTTGACTTCAATAATGATATTAATCTGATATATTACTTTATAGGATGTAAATACAGTTATATTAAACATTTCTTAGATTCTTTGTTTGAAGGTTATTTTTGACGATGGAAGGATTGTGAAGGAATTACCTGATTACGCTAATTACCTGAATGTCAAGCTAGTACATGTCAAGCCTAATCGCTAAGGTAATCTCTCAGGTAATCACAGGATAATCACCATGTACGAGGTAAGATCTCAGCCGGATATACGCCTCTTGCTGCCAGTTCCTGTCATATCTCTACGGTCCTAGTCTGTGGAAAATAGTTGGGTATTTTCCGTTACTCTTCCTTAGACGATAAGTTTCCTTATTATTATTAACATGAAAAACATTAGACATCCCATATTTGCAAACATGCGTTATTTAATATGCATTACATTGTTTTTTAAATATCCATCACAAATTGCCTTCTGTAAAAATAGTAATTTAAAATCGCCCATAATATATTTTAAGGGTACAATTTAAAAATGAAAAAATTTTAGATAGAATACAGAAACCACTCACATTCAACTTTAACATCCAGATTAATTCACGACTTATTTAGAGCCGCCATGCTGATGAATTAAAAGGTATACAATGCCTTTTAAGTACTTATTGTCTTGAAGATAACTTTTGCAAGTATAACAATTATTTCATCTTTCCTGGATGAATTCTTAAAGATATAAAAAGTTTTATATTTTTATTTTATAATGGATTCTTCTGTTCAAATCACCTTAATGCTTTTTTAAATGTTTTATCCATTGAAATTATCAGTTTTAAAAACAATTTAAATGAGACTACATCTAGAAAAGTATCTTTAGTCGTTTAGTCCTAATCTTCCCATCATCTTGAATTTTAAATAACTGATATTCTTTAAGAATAATTAAATGATATAACTCATTTTTTCCCTAAGAAAAGGAGGTCAAGTTTTGATTAGACCTTCCCAAAAGTCTAATTAAATTCTGTACACTCCACTACATGGATGTATATTTTCGGATGTTAGGATTCTCAGATCATGTTTTTGGCTATTTGATCTTTTTTAGAAATAGTTCTTAAACTTTATTTAACTAAATAAAACGTAATTTGTTTCACTTTTCCGAATCATAAAAGTGGTTATTTTGATAATTATTTTAATACTAATAAAATAGGCGTTATTAAGAATAAATAAATAAATAAATACAGTAAAAATGTTTAAACATATTAAATAAGATTAAGTGAAGTAGATTAGATAGCGTGTGTAGTGCTATGTCATGGAAGTGGCCCAAATGGATCAGGCTGGTCGTAACACCCACCGAAGGCACCATTAACGGCAGTGTTATATGGTGTCAGTGCATATCGCTCTAAAAGTATTAAATTTTTGTACCATATGCAAATCAATTTTTGGTGTAAGTAAATATGAATTAAAATAGTATCTTGGTAATTTTATCAAACATAAAGTTTGCTTTAGACATTATAATAGCGTAATCTGTATACAATTATCAAAGTGTTCTTGCATAGTATATATGTAATATAAAAAATCGTAAAAAAATAGTTTTAAAATTGTATTATCTGCAACTATTATGTATTTCATCCACTGATATAAAATTCTAAATGTAAATGCTATTCGTTTATTACTATCTCAATATTATACATAACGATCTATACAAACCGGAACAAAATCTTGCTTACAATATCATAACAAATTTTCCAATTGGGAAACCTACAATAACATAGCCTTCCAGAAATCGGCAAGACAATATAAATTATGAATTAGACAAGACAATAAGCCTAATCCAGATAACCTATAGACTTCGCAGAAGAAAGTCTTTATCGCAACGGGTAGCTGCTGCTCTGGGAAATCTAGGGGTCTACCACTTATCTCGCAGGAACTGAGGTTTCTCCTACTGCTAAGGTCTTGCGACTTATGCAGTTTGTTAATACTATGAAAACCTTAATTACTTGGCTGTTGCTTAAAGTTTGTTAAAAAAAATATTTATCCAATCAAGATTCTTATTTTTGTTTAATATTCTACTTATTTATGATGAAGAACACCCAAAGCTAAAAGATCAATTCTTTGTTTAAAGGTTATTTTTGAGGATGGAAGGATTGTGAAAGAAACATGATTTTTTTTTGACAAGAAGGTTGTTTCACTGAACGATGGCAAATGTCCGGAAAATCCTGTTTCCTTCACTAACAGATCAGAGTATACTTGTTACACAAAGTTTATTCGCAAATAAGTTTTAATTACAGCGTTTGTTTTAAAATTCATCCCGAATGCTATCAGATAAACTAAAAACAAAGTATTGAACTTGAACTGCTACATTTTGTTTTGGTAAAGAAGATAAAGCATGTCAAGTTTGAAGAAGAGAAAGGAAAAAGCAGAGGTCCGGCCGTCAGTCAGACAAATGAAGACAAACATTCCGAGATTCTTTTATTAGACAGCGAAGTAAGCTCCACGCATCGTCTGTCTCACCTTTTTCTTACTAATTTAACTCTGACACACTTGACTCACTTTAACAGTCTTATTCAACATTTCTAGTAATTTTAACTTAAGTAATTTTATTTTAGTAAGTTATAATAATTTCAAAAAGTTTAAGCTTTTATTTGGACAAAAGAAATGTCATAGGTATTATTTTATTACCCTAACAACAACTATAATGTGAAATATCACATATAATAAATTAATATCAATTGCATATTGTGGAAAACAAAGAGGAAATATTTTAAATTTTTTGTACAAAATGTTGTTTTTCACCATGCGTATTAGACGTGTGTTTATAGTCCCCTGCAAAATTTGTTTATTTATAATGTTATAGATGTAGGCTTATTTTCTGGATAGAGTTAATGAATAATAGGTCTTAACACAATAAAAACATTTTGTTCTATGAATGGTCTTCAAAAAAATCTCAAAGCCCATTAATTGCATAATTGCGAGGAAATTAAACGTTAGTAACAAAGGATAGACTTGTAAAAATGCTAACCTCTGAGTTCTTGATGTTGACCGGAGGTTTTAACAAACATACAGGTAATATTCTTTGTCATGATTAAATAATAAACTATGATTTATCTACTTCAAATTTGATTGTATGTGCCGTAAAACTAGCTTTATTTTTACAATTTATCATGAAAACGTCAATTGTTGTGAAAAACACACAATTTCGATGTTGGATCATCCGCTACCAACAGATTCCCACTGACAGATTTGTACTTCTCTTACGTTTACCTTAATCTGTTGGCTCTCCAATAGTTTCCTTATAACGCAAAGTTTGCTGTGGTGTTTTGACAGATAATACTAACTCCAGTCGTCATCCCAAAGGCTTTCTTAGCCTGCAGCTGTTTCTATTAAAAAGTAATGCACTACTCCAATGCGTTATTAGTCAGTGGGTATCGATGAGCCGATCAAGTTAAATTGGCAAGTGACGAAGATCAGCTAGTTTAGTTTAGGCTTAACTAAACGAAAACCGTAAAGCCTTTTGCAACGTGAGCAAAGGTACCGGTTTCCACCCATACCATTCTCATCCCGCAATGTATTGTACGTAGAATTACAAGTTATGAGAATAGTATCGATGGCCGTTGTAGAACACTCCAACCCAAGAGTCTTCCAGGCAAGGGCACATGCAGAAATCGCAGTGCACTGAGAGTTTTTGCTCGTCAGAAACAGCTGCTCGTTCCCTTGATGGAAAGAACCTTGGCAACACTAAAAAACGACAATCTGTACCGTAATAAAACGAATGGACACAACAGTTATAAAAAACAATTGACGTGGAAGACTGTTGAAAGAGAGGAGCAACAGTTGAAAGCCTTCAGAATGTTTCGTATTTAAAAATCTATCCATCCCTATCTACTACTAAACGAGTAGAACGACCTGTAATTTACACGGCCTAAGGTACTTTTTTACGTGTCGTAAAGAACTCTCCTGTATCTGGATTTAAACAAAGTCCTTACTTTGACAACTTTTCGCCGCTTGAAGATTTTTGTTGGATATACTATTTATTTTGCAAGTCCTGGACTCAGATTATAGCTATGACCTCGAGTTCGGCCGCTATTTATTATTTACGTAAAGTTTTATTTTAAAACTTTACTCTGTCTCTATCTACTAATTCTATAATATATCTTTTTTTTTGCTTAGGCGTTAAAGATACGGGAAACGTAGACAGAACCATATTTTTAGATTGCCCTATTTTATAAGAGACAATTAAAATTAAATTAAATATGACTTACTACTAACCATTCAGCCGGTTTCGGGTTCAAATCATTATTTTCAAAGTGAAAATCACTAAAACTTCTACTATATACGACAGTTCTATCACCTGACTATAACAGAAAGGCCCAAAAGTCACAGGTCACTTTTTGTAGTTCTTTTTATTTTCTAATTCCTGTTAACATTTTAATTTTAGCTAAGATAAACTGCTCGGTGCCTTTAAGACCCGGGAAGAAGTTTGTCACTTACAAGTTAGTTTGCTTTTGCATGTAAACACATTTTGCGGACAAGCCAACAAAGAGTCGGCAAAACATGACTGGAACATTTTGATAAATACGTCATTTTCTTATATCCGTGGAAAATCAGATTTGAGCGACGAGCAACGGTTCGGCTATAATCAGGTTAAGAAAAAGACACTGTAACTTTTCTGTAGTTAATTTATTTCCTTAATCCTGCAGACATGTGTATGTCAGATACGATCACCGGTTTTACCGCTATTGGCCCCGGAAACAAATTTCTCACATGCGGAATATCAGTCGTTTTTATCTGGATTCATTATGAATATACAGGGTGAGGCAGACCACCCGTACAGTACGTATAGCGGGCCAAACCAAACGAGGTAGATTATTCGTAACAACTTAAACCCCCCTATTTTCCACCCCAAAGAATTTGGAGAAATTATTTTTGAAATCTCTAAAACTCCCCAAAAGGGTAGTTTTTTGGGGGGTAAAGGGTGGTTTTTTTGGAAAATTTTCAAATGTAAAGGTATGTTGAGTTATACCTCATTTTAAAGGTATTTTCTTCAATGATTATTTTGATACAAAAAGTTTGAACTTATCTTGCCGCTTATGTACAGGGTACACCAAAACGTTAAAAAATCGGGGGTTTGTGGGTAAAATTTTATTGCAACTACCATGCACAAAATGTAGAGAGACGATATTTTTATTGAAACTAATGATGAGATGGCTTATCGAAAAATATCATCAAATGCCACCCTACCCCAAAATTTACACATTTTAAAAATACATGGAATTTTGAATACTTAACAGCCCCAATCTAAAAAAAATCAAATAGCAACCTAGGTTGTGTTGTACATCATTAGAAAGTTCTTTAAAAAATAAACATTTTCTACATTTAAAGTTTGTCTCTATCTCCAATGGTTTCAAAACTGTAGTACAAAAATAGATTTTTTAATAATTTACTAAGTTAGTTTTGTATTAATATCAAAATCTAATGAAACAAATTGAAAACAAGTTGGACTTTTAAAGTTTAATTTGCTTTTAAATAATGTAGTACAAAACACATCAGGATTTCTATCAGTGTAACATGTTTCAAAAGCAATCTAACCGTGGTGTTCTAACAATCCCAAATACACGAGTTGCCCCTGGAAGAACTTTGGAACCAATTCCTTAGTATCTTATCTAATCTCTGTTATTATCGTCTCCCCTATTCAGTTGTTCTTGTGACCACGTGGTATGAGGTCACAAGAATTAATTTAAATTTTTTTAAAAGTACGTATAGTGTAAGTTTTGTTTGTTCTAAAATGCCGCTCTAAAATGGGGAGGCATTCCAGAAGCTTATGGTGTTAGGGGAATGTTTCCAAAATTACTCAGCTGCTGCTCTTCTTTATGCCCAACGTTACCCAGACCGCGAACATCACTCCAGTAACGTTTTTTCAAAAGACTTGCTCTTCGAGTTTCGTGTACAGGTCATGTTCAACCTGACCACAACAAAGGAAAGGAACTCGCTAGACCCGTTGAGAAGTGATAGGGCACCCAAAGTTTTGGCAGCCTTTTGAACTAGATCCGCATGATTCTACACGAAGAGTAGCTCTTGATTCTGGTATGAGTCAAAGATCTGTTTTAATAATCGTTCACGATCACAAAATGCACCCATATAGGATGTCATTACATCAAGAACTCCATGGAGATGATTACTTTCATAGAATGAACTTTTGTTTGTGCGCTCGAGAAAAACTACAACAAAATCAAAACTTTCACCGTAACATTCTGTGGTGGGATGAGGCCACGTTTAGGAGTAATGGAGAAGTGAACCTTCAAAATATGAGATACTGGGCGTTTTGAAAACTTACACACTGGATGCGAGAAGTGGACAACCAAAGGTACTGGACACTAAATACCTGGTGCGGTATTATCGGTGACAAAATTGTAGGGCCATTCTTCTTTGACGATCGCCTAGACCGAGTAGTTTATATCAACTTTCTCATTGGTCACATGCCTAATTTATTGATCGAAATCCCTGAGGAAGTCTTACAATGTATGTGGTTTATGCACGATGGGGCACCAGCACACTACGCCGAAGTTTCTCGATTAATTCTAAACGAGCAATACCCTGACAGATGGATTGGAAGAGGCGGCCCTGTGAACTACCCAGCGAGATCTCCTGATTTAACGTGTATGGACTTTTACTTGTGGTGTAGACTAAAAGAACTAGTGTATAAATCAAGACCAACAACTAGAGAGGACATGATGCAGTGGATAAGGGAGGCTATAAACACGACCAGTAGAGAAGAGATAATTAGAGCTGTAGATAGCTTCACCTTAAGGATTGAACTCTGTCTGGAAAAACAATGGGTTGCAGTTTGAGCACCGGTTTTAACTCTTCATGAGGTCAGTTACTAGGTTATTGTTGGTTTTAGTTTGATAATTGTCATATTAATAGTTTACCATGATGCTGCTGTAACATAGTAGATTTGTTTCAAAGCCAGTTTGAAGTGTTTATGTTGTTAAATAAATGACAGGATACTCCTTCCTTCCATGGCACTCACATCAATGAATTAAATAACACAGGTTTTCTCCTATACATTTTGTGTAATTTAAGTGTAAAACTTTTTATAATTGAAAATGTACTAATTTAATAACTGGGTAATTTTCCTGTTTCATGAGGAGAACTCAGCACTTATCGTAAGACATTGTAGTTTACAGTTTTTCCAATACCTTTTTAAATTTTAAAAAGACTCTTTTAAAAATTGGATACAGTATTTTTTTCAATCATAAACATAAGAGACGAGTTTACTGTTGGAACTTTTTTTTACTTGCACATTGCACTGACTTTTTAATAAATTACATTGAGTAAAGTTATTTAAAAAAATCTATTTTTGTAACTACAGTTTTGAAACCATTGGAGATAGAGACAAAACTTTAAATGTAGAAAATGTTTATTTTTAAAGACCTTTCTAATGATGTACAACACAACCTAGGTTGCTATTTGATTTCTTTTAGATTGGGGCTGTTAAGTATTTCAAAATTCTATGTATTTTTAAAATGTGTAAATTTTGGGGTAGGGTGGCGTTTGATGATATTTTTCGATAAGCCATCATCATTAGTTTTCAATAAAAATATCGTCTCTCTACATTTTTGCAGGTAGTTGCAATAAATTTACCCACAAACTCCCGATTTTTTAACGTTTTTTGGTTGTACCCTGTACATAAGCGGCAAGATAAGTTCAAACTTTTTTTGTATCAAAATAATCAGTGAAGAAATACCTATAAAATGAGGTATAACTCAACATACCTTTACATTTGAAAATTTTCCAAAAAACCACCCCTTACCCCCCAAAAACTACCCTTTTGGGGAGTTTTAGAGATTTCAAAATAATTTCTCCAAATTCTTTGGGTGGAAATAGGGGGGTTTAAGTTGTTACGAATAATCTACCTCGTTTGGTTTTGGCCGCTATACGTACTGTACGGGTGGTTTGCCTCACCCTGTATAAAGGCATTTGGCATTAGGTACTTTAGGCAATGGGCAAATGTGCAATAGGCAAATGTGCAGATACCTGTTAATATTTTAATAAATGTACAAACTGTTGTAGAATTTTTGCTTCTCAACCTCATAAGTTTTTAAATTATATTTACCAAATGACAATTAATCTTAACATTTTTTAATTTTGAAAAATATTGCAATTGTTTCAGTAAATTGTAATAAAATTTCATTTTATACAACATGTAATACTTAGATATTTTCAAGTTAGAAAAATGATGTTTCTTAGATTGGATCATCAAAGCAGAATCAACTATAGCACCTGAAATATCTTTCTCCAAAAGAAAATTAAAATACCTGTAAGTACACAGGTTTTACCCTACGTAATAAACTTCTCTGAAAAGCTTATTTATGTATTTTTAAAATATTCTAAAATTAACTGGAAGATTAGCTATCCTATATAATTAGGTATAATATATAAAAACTAGATTCCCAATCGTCCATACCGTCTCTATTATTTAGCAGCAAAATGCGTGCAAAACAGCAGGTTCGTCTATAATAGAGTTTGTCATCTAAAGTTATCCGGATCTATAATTTAAAACGGCTAAGAAAAGTTCATATATTATTAATACAGTATAAATACAGGAAAGTAGGAATTATAGCTATAGGTGTAATTGATATTACACCTCGTGTAGCGTAAATTTCTTCGTTTAAGTTGCATACACAATTACTAACAAAAAAATAATTTCTATTTCGAAATGCCAATCGGACAGATTGACAGACAGAAAATCATACAGAAAAAAATTACATTTTCCGGCAGACAAAAGATAAATTTTGTCAGCCTAATAACAATTAGACTTCAATTACGCTCGGCCAAATGGCACTGATATAATAATGTTAAGGATTTACCAAGCCTTAAAATAAGAGAAAACCCTTCTCTGCCCGCTTTGACTCAGTTGGAATAGTGACTTTTATCTAACTTCCTCACAGTTTATGGGGACGTGGCTAAGATATTGTCCACTGTACCAACATATGGCTGAACCCCTGTCTTTTCTTCCCTATTCTAACTGGTATGCGATTCCGTAAGCTGTCCAAGAGATCTTGTTGGTTAAGTACAGTACATATATTTTCAACGTCATACCCTACTGATAAAAATATCAGTTTTTTACTTATGATTTTTCAGTGTTTGTTTTTCCAAATTTTATTGAAATAATTTCTTGAATATGTATTTATTTTAGATGGATATTTATAGCTTACTGTTTCCCAATAATTTTACTATGAACGTTTGGATCAAAGACCCACCGGTTAAAACATTTCCTCCGCAGACTATTATGCGATTAACAGACCATATACCTAATAAAAAAATCTACTGAAAGTTATTGGCGAAAATGTATGAAGTACATTACAAAATAAATATAACTTATTGTTCCCCCAGCACTTATATGTGTTTTTAAAGTGCTTACTACCATATAATAATCATAAAAAATATACAATTATCTGGAACATATTTAGTACATGCTCATATACTGTAAATAGCATGTCGTACTCAAAAAGTTCTCAAAACCTTCATGCTAATTTAAATATATTCTTTATCCTTAAAAGTTTAATAGCACGGACTTAACAAGTTTGAGTTAGTGATACTTGAAGGAAAAATGAATAATCCTCTAAATTAATTATTCGTAGTAGCTTTTCTGGGGTTATTTAGGTTGTTGAAGCACTTTGTGGTAATTTAATCTTGTTGACAAAGTTTGTGGATGATCAGAGTAAAGACGTGTTGGACTTGCCTCCGCATTCTAGTTATCGAATATTAACTTTCTATCCGGAATTCTGTGGCATCTGCAGTATTCACATAACCGAGCATGATGGCTATTAAATTAATGATTACATTATGAGCACGATGTATTTTCATATATAGTTCAGAATAGAGTTGGTCCATGTAATAAATTTTGAAATTAAAATTTAATGTTTATCCTAAAACATTTCAATATATCATATTAGATATTATGATAGCAGACTGAGCCATACATTGGTACTAATACATAAAATATAAAGAGAGAGCTACAAATTCTAAAATAAAGTTCAAAATAGTGAACTTTGTTATTAGTGTCACATTATAAGAAAATTACCATGTTAACTTTTTTAAATGAACAATGTACTGATGTAGAATATAGAAAACAGGCATTGCATTATTTTCCCTATATAATTCAAATTAGGTCTCATGTTGACTTCTATTTAAAGATAAGTTTCAATGGCTAAGTATTCATAGTCCAAAAAGCAATTTCCTTGACCTTAATCAGCTATTTTAATACAATGGTAAAATAAAGTGTAAGACTCATACAGAAAGAGGTTTGTAGTTTGACTGAACAGCTCAGAGTAAATATTTCCTCCGAGAACGTTATGTGTTGCCCAAACAAACTGCAGAGAAATCTTTTATCTCTTATACTTCCACATAAGTTTCTTTACTTCAGTGGAATATGTGCAGAATCCACATTCTATAATTTTGCTTCTACGAAAAGCAGTTTCATTAAAGTATACGTAGTAATTCGTGCAGCTGTGTAAATATGTAGTCGGTGCAAAATATGCTTAAAGACCAAACAATTTTATTGGTACATACCCCACTGAGTACAGTCTACTACTACTACTACTAACTAATTGATAATGATTATGTCTACTAATGTTCTAATGTCTACTGACAACTGAGTATACTAATGAAAGGTTAGGTTTATTTTCAACAGATGAAGTCTCTATTACTCTGTAAGAGTTTTATGATTGTAAAACTAAAGATTTATCACTTACTAATAAACTATATAGAATAAGTCAAAATATGATATTTCCGACATTACTTTAACTCACAGATTCTTTTCGTAGTTACTGATATGTTTTAAATCTCTAATAACACATAATTAATCCATTACTACGTGACCTGATGTATTTATTTTGAAATTATATATGGTTATGAAACTAAACTGGGTCAAAAAACTGTATGGACATTTTAAAAATATATTTCGTTACAAAACGAGTAAGCGATAAAAATAAGATCTTAATTTGACAGAATTCAAATAAATATTTCGAAATGATACGCAATCAAATTATGATTACTGAGAAACTGTGTCAACTCCAAAATTTTGTTAAATGAAGAATTTGTCTGAAATTTATTTCCAAACTACAACAGATATCTCTCTTTTCCAAAGTAAGAAACTTAATGTTTCCATCAAGGCTGTCTTTTTTGCTTATGATTCTTGTTTTTTTTTTTTTTTTTTTTTTTTTAAAGAATAAGTATAATTCGTTTCTGCAATTTACTGTACCTCCCTTCATCAATTATATGTGCTAAAAAATATTGAACCTTAATATGCATTATTGTATAACTCCATTCAAGTACTTGTTTTATATTTATATAGTACGATATTTATAAAAAAACTAGATTTAACAATATAAAAAGCGTAATATCAAATCTCTAATCGTCCTTAATAAATATAGTTTTAGATTCATTT
Source organism: Homalodisca vitripennis (assembly GCF_021130785.1). NCBI lineage: Eukaryota > Metazoa > Arthropoda > Insecta > Hemiptera > Cicadellidae > Homalodisca > Homalodisca vitripennis. Next base: position 159,426,805 of record NC_060209.1, read on the forward strand.
CAAAAGCTAAAAGGTGCTGTAAATACAAGGCAGTCGTAAATTGATTCGAAATCACAAAACGGAAGAAAAGGCATGAACTTTAAATTATTTTTAAAAATTAAAAGAAATATCCGTGAATTATCTGGAGGGTACATTTATATTCAATTTCGTATAACCAGAGCTTTAGTTAAAGTGTTCGTAATTGTATTGATGAAAGGATTTACGATTGATTTCTTCTTATCGTTTGGTTGACTAAAATTAATTAATCTTTTAATTAATCAAGTGATAACTAAATTTTTCCAGTTCACTTCATACATTTGTAAACTATGCATTTCAACAGCATTGAACTATACTTCAGTATTATTTTGTATTTATTTTTAACAATTATCCATGTACTCAGAAAAGAGTTTATTTTAAAGATGGACTGATTGTTATACTTAAGTGTGTTTGTTCTAATTACAACGTAAGATGTAAAGATTTAACATAAAGTTAAACTGCTAAATATATATATATATATATATATATATATATATATATATATATATATATATATATATATATATATATATATATATATATATATATATATATATATATATATAAAACATTCTATAGTACTATTGAATTTGCAAATATTAAATTATGAACTTTAACGTTTACATTTCCAATCATAATATCTTCACGTAATTGATGATAAAAAACTACAAAAGATAATGTAACTGTAAATACGTTCTTAGTCTCGTAACCGACGGACTGGGCTAGGGTCTAAACATGGGTGGCTCTGTAGCAGACAATGCAAGAGTTACTGACCGCCATTTCTCCTCCCTTACAAAAGATGTGAAGGTCACACCTACCCTTGTTCTTATAACCAGTTTATTACATCCTAATTTATGATTCTGTACATTTAATGACTGGAACAATGTACTATAAAATAAATAAATTGTATGTTGTTACAGCTAGTCCTATTATCAGGTAGCTTTTAATGTTAAAAGTAAGAATATCACATATTAAATCTGAATAATGCTTACCAGATTAAAATTAAGCCTAATGAGTAAACTACGCCGAATAATAATGTACGATCCTATTATTAGGATCCTTATAGTTGCCTTACATTGTATCAGTAACATTACTAATAATACTACGTTTAGTCGGTAATTATGAATGGAATGGTTTAATGCTACATGCATTATATACAGTATAGAAACATTTTTCAATCATACACTGATGACTACATCTTCATGATTATGTATATGTAATGAAGAAGTGTTCAATATCCCCCGAGGGATGTGTGCGTGTTTTTAGAAGATTAATATTAATCATTTTACTCCCGTTGAAGCCTTAGTTCTGTTTTAATATTAGTGTGAAAAACAGTAAAAATGACATTAGAATAACATATAGAGATAATAATTGTAACAAGTGGAGAGAAAACAAGTAAAGTATTATAAAACCCAAAAATGTTACTTTATTAACGTTATTTTATTCTGCCACAGTTGTTGAGTTAATGGGCTTAAAAGAATTGCAATTATAAATAAATCTCACTATTACATAACAATCTGAATGATATTTTTGCGTAGTTCCTTTTACAAAACCTTACACCTTTACGGAAAAAAGCAAAACAAAACAGGTCATGTTAAATATTGTAATATCTTAAAGTAGTGATACAAAAAGACTCTTATTTATAATTATATTAAGAAAAAAATATTTTTTTAATTTTGAAATGTAAATATTTCACATAATATACTAAGCTTGGTTAATATTTTGTATAATAACCCAAACTAAAATTATGAGACACAATAACACCAGCATAAATACTAGAAAGGTATTTTAAATTGGTATTAATAAATAAAATACTATGCGTTAATTCTGTTTAGTAGTGTTACCATTTTACCATTTTAAAAATTTATGTCAATAACATTATAAAGCGAACGTCGAACATTTAAAGTACTTAAATAAACACCATTTTCAAATAACAAATCTTTAGTTACCTCAGTAAGTCGATTAATTATTTACATCAAAATTAGTAGCAGGTTGCCGTAGCTATGTGCATTACATTGCTTGACCTCTTTGTCCTTATTTGTTTTGCAAGTTAAGGATTTTTACATCAAATTGTAAAAGTCCGAAATAGTAGCTGAAAACTTAGCAGTTACAGATTAACTTAACCTGATAAATTACCTTATTTGTTGTAACCTTATCTCTTTTTATCATTATATTTCAGCACTAAGGATTTATTTATGAAACGCCAGGTTGACTCTACTGCACAAGATAATATTTGGTGTTTCATTGTAATTTAATTTTCTACTCACAGTTAAAGAAGTGAGTTAAATTTAGAAGTGAATTTGGTCCTCTCAAAAATACCTTCTACTTCATCCGATGTAAAAGTTTTGGAAACAATAGCATTATTCTGGAGATAGTGCATGTTAAACTCTGATGTACGAGACGAATGACACAGATCTCTTGAGAAACGATATCGTTCGCCTCCATCCGCTGACAGGAACTTCCGTCTATCTTTGAGAGCTGCCATTTTTACATTAGTTTCTGCAAAGAAACTTTATTCAGTTATACATTTTATAAAGCAGTCTTTAACAATAAATCAAGGCTGGTGTTATAGAACTACTAGCATCACTTATATATTGTATTAGATTATTTACCGACATTATACCATTCATAAATGGTTATAAATTTATAAATAGCTGTACCGACTATATCTCTGATGTGTTGTAAATATTAAAATATCATAAAAGTCCATGGAAAAATTTGGTAATATAAAGAGATCTTTATATAATAGTATAGTTTGAAATAGCCATAAAAAATAATCCAACCTATAGTGTAAACATTACTTTATGACGGCACAAAAATTATTTTACGTCATTTAAACTATTGTTTTACGTTTATAGTTTGGAAGCATAGAGTAAACTTGATTGTAACAAAATTTCTTATTTAAACCTTTTGCACAGGCACTGTTGAGCACAGGGTAAGAAAATCCAGACAAGGTAATAACAGGCTGTACTCGAAGTATACATTCAACTGTGCATTTTAGAAAATATAACGTATAAAATGCGTGGTCAGTACTGTAATAAAGATATCAAAGCCTCATAGTTTATAATTTATTATAAATTCAAAAATTGTTATAGAACTCATCTTAGTTATCTTGTGTCAGAAGTAAGCTTCTCAGACCCGTGTATGTATATAAATGTCCTTGATCAAGAAACAAGACAAAATCATAACACAAAAATAGAAAGACTGGAATAAACCACAATGGACATAAAGAGACATGTTTGACATATTTTCCTGATTGGGGAAACAAGGCAAACTTAACATTGACGTGATAAATATAATTTAATTGAACTGAAGTGCTCAACCACGCGCAAAGCCTACGAAGTTGCATGCTAGATTCATCTTATATAGACGTAATTAAATTAGCTGTTTTACTTTAAAGCATCCGTTTATGCCGTTATCTTATAATATTTGTCAAAAAACAATTAACGAACATATATATGTATAAAATTTAAATATATATTTTTAAAGCGACACGCATTGACTAAATGTATTCTCTGAGTTAAATATACAATTATTCATATGTAAATAGATGAAAATCACCATGCATTCTAGGTATTCCCACAACATATGGAATAACTTAAACTACACTTTGGCAGAACTTAATAACTAAAAGAATTAGCATTAGCTGGAACCAAATATAAAGCTACAATACTTGTTCCTACCAGGTTAATTTATAACAGGCCAATTTCCGTGTCTGAACTTATGTTTATTTATATACGCATGTGTTGTTTTACACTAATAACAACTGTGCGAGTAAGTCAATAGTAAAATCTACACTGGATTAAGTAATCAATCTAATCATCACTTCGTCCTGGGATTTGAGACACCACCTCAGCGTCATAACTTATTCTCTCTGTACGGCCTCAATTGACCCTGCAAGCAGACCTCGTACTACGAGCTCCGTTCCCTCGCCGTCTTCCGTCACGAGGGACACTATCCGTCAAATGAAATGTCATTTATATCAAGTGCTTCGTGAACTGGATGCCAAGGTAAGTCCCCGCGTTGGATTTTCAAGTTTTATTCACACTCAAAACCCACTTTAGGTATTTCGGTAAGGGTAGATTGCATGAGTTAAGTATATTAATACGACAACACATACTTTATTAAATAAGTATTATATATTATATGTCTAAGAATCTTATAACATTTTTATACATTGAATACACGTTTTACCTTTTGACCTTAGGCTTTGAATGGTAATTAGGTTCATTGAATTAAGTTTTAACGGAAAGCATTATATTCCTTTATTACATTAAGCCTTCAAACCGTTAATTATAAATTAGTTTTGTTGCAAGCATTTTGCATTTGTCACACTGGGACAGAGTTGTTAAATGACCCAGACATGCTTGTTTCTGTCAATCACGACTCAGTAGTCATGCCTATTGTGACACCTGCCGAATGGTATTGCAAAGCAGTGCCTCCTGGGAGCAGTGCGTTACCTTACTGGGCTTGTCGATTCTATTAATATGGTCTTACTACCTTAGAAGTATTATATTATTCAACTGAATTCGATAATATGCTACTAAAAATATATGATTAATGTTTACTAAAAGCTACAACAATATCACTAATAAACGGCAAAATCTAGATTACACTTATTTATACATTAAAAGGGTAAATTAAGTTAGGAAAATCAGCAAAGGAATAAAATATATTAAGTTATATCTGTATTATTATAGAAAATGCAATTATTGTATGAGAATAAAACTGTTTTTGCATAGTATTATAGTTTTAGATGAATCCCCATAGCTAACATGAAATAATTATTTTAATATTACGAGTATATATAGCAATTTCTGTGATGGTACATAAAATATTTAAAGCTAAAATATATAAAAAGTTACAGTATTTTGATAAACCTTATCACATTAAAAACCATAATTGAAAACTAAATTGGTTTGCTCTGGAATTATCTTTGAGATCCACAACACCTAATTCCATTTTCTTCACGAAAAACCCAAACAATCGACATTATTTCTCATCCCAAAATATTTAAATCTCAGTCGACCCGCCAAAAGTGGTTTCATGGAGTGATCTAACTCCTCTTTACAGAAAAGGGTTCAATAATAATTTTAATACAACGATGTCAAGTGTTTATTTACTTTAACATAAATCTCAATACAAAAGAAGTGAAAATCAAGAATAATTGTATTAAGTATTATTTAATAGCAAAACAGGCATTAATTTAATAAGCCTTCTTGCGAAGATAGCAGTTAGGGGAGGAGATCATTACTCTTACCAAGTGTGTTAGGTCTTCTTAAGTGTCACTTACAAAGCCTCTATAAACCACAGTCAGACTAGACTTCTAAACTGCCGTATCATTTCTCTTGTTTAAACTAACTTTTTGTCACAGATGTGAATAGTTAGTGTCAGAAATGTACTCACCTTATTGGGCTACTACTTTAATGTTATTAGTAACACCACTGAATTAGTCTGTAACAGCAATATTTACAGTTTTACTATCATTAGGTAGAAAACGTCTTGGACTAAGAACTAAGGAGGAACATAGGTTCTGTTCATTTAATCTAGATTTTTAGGCGAAAAATAAGGTTTATAACTCAGATTATTGGGAGTTGAGGTAATAAAATACATAGTTTCGATTTCCTACTTTAATTCTTGCTAAATTTTTAAATATATGTATTTTTTAATATAAAAAACTACTCTTTTAATTATTTGATGTCATCTAACAGTATGCAATACCCAATGAGTAATCATCTAAAAATACCACATCACGCTTTTATGTCTACAAAGTATAAAATTATGGTTAATATATATGGACTCTGATGCTGTACCAAATTTTATTGTTTAAACAGAAAACATATTGAAACTGTTATTTTTCCATTTTTAAGTTTTAATTTAACACCAAGACTGCAACAAACACATCCCCTGAGTAAACTAATAAAAGTAGAGCGTATAATAACCAAAACAGAAAAATATTAGAAACTGAATGATAAACATTTTGGTACAAAATTTGGTTTCTGACATTGTTGCGTTATAGTACCCCCCTGAGATGACTAACACATTTATTATTTTTAACTCTGCTATGAAACAATTTAATAAAAAAAAACGTGAGAATGTATTATGTGGTAAAATATCTCAGAAAAATTTCATCCGTAGAATTAATTTTGCATGAATTTTCATTTCTACATACACAACAATGAATTCTATGATATTGCTTTTCTAACTATGGATTTTGGCTGTAAAATATTTGTATAAAATGTAAAAGTTTTTATGATTATGAATATTTCACGATGTAAAATTAAAGTTGAGGCCATTTACGCGGGTAAATTTCTGATATTAACTATTAAGTTCGTCAATAATAAAAAGTTAGTTTAAACAAGAGAACTAATGAAGCAGTTTAGAAGGCTAACTAATTACCAATATTAGTTACTCTCTGAATAAGGATTATTTAGCAACATCTAATAGTAGATTGAAATAATGGCTACATTATTATTCGGGTAGTCTCATATATCTCCGCATTTACACAACTTGTGTTTTCTGAAGGAAGAGAAGTTTAACCGCATGAAATAATCTCGTGGCGGTTTCTCAGTAACAGTTAATTATACAGTCAGAACATAAACTTAGGCAAAGAGCCTACGCGCGACTGACGTAACTTCCGGTCTTTCGCTGGCTTTTATGTAAAGTTACCTATACCAATAGTTGGTGGACATGGAAGTGAAAAATTAAGATTTCTTTTTACTGACTCTATAGAAGCATTAGAACGTTCTCCAACTAAAATGTTTCGTATATAATTGCGTTTATTTGTTAATTAGAATTACAGTTTAATTTTGAACATTGCTCTTTCTGAGTTAAATTTCATAGTTGCGATAATTGAAAAAACCAAATAATTATTTTGGATTTCTTAAACGGAGAGAATTAAGTTTTTTACACAATTTTGTTCATTAGTTAATTTTTTGTGAATAAAATTTACGGAATAATAATTTAGATTTTCTAAATATCATTTACTTTAAATGCTAAACAATAAATAAAACCGCATTGAATTAGTTGCTTTATTAACACACATTTGATTAATTCAAAATAATTTAATTTACAATAGAGTATTTATAACTAAAGTTAAATTTTAAAGTTTTTATTTTTTCGTAATTTTACCACAGACACAATCATTGTTGCCTATAACAAATCGACTTCAATTTAACAACCATACTAGATCTAGCTACAGAAAAAAAGTTGAAAAACAAAATATTTGTACATAGAGATCCACTTCACCTTAAACTTTATTATTAAGAAAGTCGTCGCCTTCTGCTTTGTAGATTTACATTAAGGAATATCTATATGAATTACCAATATCTTACCCAAACACAGCTTTTTAATGTTTCTATACAAAATTGGTATTTTGTTTTTCTTAAAAAGTGAATGGAAGTCTCTATTTTCTGTTTTTGCTCCTCCGTGCTTAAAGGTATAGATAATTGATACCTTAAAATAAACTAAAGTATTTTTAAAATAAACTTTACTTTTTTACTGGAAGCTTTTAAAATCCAGACTTCAAAGACTTGGAAGTGTTTCTCTTAATGTGTGTGTGTTTCATTGACTATCGCATTACATTTGACATGCTGCATTGAGAGGAAATATACGACTACTGGCTAAATGTCCAAGAATTCTCTCTCTTCTCGTCAGAACTTTTCTATTATTTTTAAATTTTAATTTATTAGTTTAAAATATTTTAAAAAGTTAATTCATCTAGTAAAATCATGTGGACAGTTTCAGACAATATTATAAAATCTTATTAAAGCGAAATTTCATTCAAAAAATACTTATTTTATACAAGAAACTGCTTTTATTTGCTCTCTAACTGTAAATAGCAAATACAAAAACTGATGAACTCAGCCTGTAGTGTGAATCTTTTTATATAAATGTTCTTACAATGAGTAATCTTAATTTGAAGGAATAGAAAGTTTGGTAGTAATTGGTATAGTTAGAGAGTCCAGGTAATGTATACCTTGGGATAATTTGGCCTGGGTGGAGTTTCAAACTGCCTAGCATAAAGCAGTCGTAATTAATTCTTGTGGCATTTCATTATGTAACAAGTATGAGATTATATGCTTTTGAAATTTGTGACTTTAACTTCGAGTGAAACAGTTTGAATTGTAATACAGATATTTTTATGTAGATTTAAAATTCTTGCTTTATAGAGATTACAAATCATTCAAGTAGCTTCCTATAATTATAACTTGCATTGTTAGTTAAACTAACTGAATTACATAATTTCCTTTGACATTGTGTTATTTGTGTGACATGCAGAAATTGAAGACTGATAAAGGTTAAAGCAATTATATCATTATATAGATGACATAATTAACTAAATGAGATTATTAAATATCACTAGAAATTAAATGACAAAAATCATATATTTAAAATTATATAGATACAAATTATATTTTTATTTAGCGATAGATTAGTAAAATTTATTGAAATTCACAAAAGCGATAAGCTGTAACTTTCATTCCAGGTAAAAACTTACATTAAATTGTTACTTCTTAATAATAGTGCATCTCTATGCCCTTAAAACCTCAACCCGCATTACATTAGGTCCATTCAACCTGAAAACACAAGATGTCTCAACAGGTGCCTCGGGGAGGAGTTCTAGTTACGAATGGATATGATTGTCCACATAAATTTTAGAAACTATTTATCCGTACAAAGAAATTAACCTTTCAAATTATACTAAAAACCAGTACGAACTTCGGATACATATAAATGATGAAAGAACTGTTTACATTAAGATACCATAAAATATACAATTTATAGAACATCAATAGACAAGAATTTTAAGCCTTCCTTTCGGAATCATGAAGGGTTGAAATGGAAAACCATAAAACGTTAAGCATTTAAACCAGATAACTATTTTAAAGATTCATAGTATATAAATAAGACATCAAAAACCAACATCAAAAACTAAAGATGACTGAAAACCAGTCGATGACTCAACACAGTTAGTCTAAAAATTGTTATAGTAATATATATTGTTAAATGTAATTTATTTTTCATTTATTTTTATTTACAGAAACAAATCGCCCTTCCAAGTCGTTCAAAGTACCCTGTGTCTTCTCTGATCGTTATATCTGTGACGTGCGCGATCCATGCTCGGAAGTCTAAATATTCACGTGATACCGATAGAATACGAACATTGTTTCTTAAATTTTATAGCAAGTTTAACTGCAAAACATATTAATTTGATCATTACACGAGACCAAACTTAATAATTAAGGACATTAACTTCTCCTTTATTCAAGATGAGTGTCCCTTGCTTAGTTTTAAAAATATTGTGCCATATAGTTATGAAACCATTTTTGTAGACAAATTTTGAAATATTCTGGTCAAGTTTTGAATATTGAAAAATAAATAAACGATGTTTACTATTACAAAACCTTTTTACTATATTGTCGATTTTTAAGTTTAAGTTGATCATTCTGAGGTTTTTAATTTGTGTATCATGCTGTATTACTTTAGCTAATCATACTTGAGTGATAGAGATAATTTTTTCAGGTAGGATATGCTCTGTCCACAAAAGAAAATATAGCTAAAGGTGACCCACAAGAATTTATTCTTGGCACAGTATTATTTTTTATTCATGGGGTTCATATGAAATTGCCAATTTAGAATGGAGAGATTCAGTATGTAAATGAGCTATTCTATGTTTTAAGGCACACATAACCCGAGTTGAAATTTAATGATTTTCGTTAATTTCATAATACTAATGAATCATTTAACTTCATTCAAGAATGGACGGTTTTCTAATAACTAACTTGAAAAATAGACAAAGAAGTCTAAGTCTACGAATATCTGCCCTCATCTCAGGCCGACATGCTTTTTAAGCCTTATTCTCACCGACCTTATGGATCATGGATCATGAGCTTCTATGAGGAAACCTATTGCTTTAATCGATGATGGAATTTTAGATGATAGCCATAAACTAACAGATAGATATATCCTGTGGTATGACTGATGTCTATTCTGAAACTATAAGAGAAAATAATACCAAGCATAAAATAGTATACTCTTAAATTTATATAAATTTCATAAATTATATTTTTTGCATAATGATTTAATGATGGTATTTCATAAACGTGCCCAACTTGTCATTAGTGGAGCAAACACTGGTCTTATGTACATACGACGTGTTTCTGAACAATGTATAGAAATTCTATAATGAAAAGCACAAATATCCTTTGGGCTATAATCATTGTGCCTCAGCCTTTTGACTGAGCATTAGCAGAGTATATGATTCGAGGGACTATACCATTCTAATTTCTTTCTGGCTATCTGTTTACACAAGATATTGAGAACGAAATGACATGCTCACTTAAAATGTATATAACGCTTTATTTCTACATAGAATACATTGAGTCTGAGGATATTCATGTTATATCGTCATATTTTGGTAATACTAGTCTTAAAGTAACCAGAAAATATCATGCACAGATAAAAACGAAAACAAATTGTTTTGGACTATCTGAAATAGTAACTCATGTGACATTTGCTTCGTGACATTAACGAAGCCTGTTACGTATAAATGGTGTGGCGTTATCTTATAATGGCCAAACTTTTAGAGATTAGTTATGGATTTATATGAGATCTATGTTAGGACATGGATGGATACCACGGTTGCAATACTATGTTTATTCCATCCTAAGAATATAACTTTATGCAGATGTGATCTATTATAGTGATGATTAATATAAACAAATATCAGGTCATTTAAAACAGGTAAACACATTATTATCTACTTCTGTAGATATTGTAAATTAACTTCAGCGCAGAATGACAATAAAATATGAAAATCCGATGCACCTTTCATGAAAATTTTAAACTACCTATATATTTAAAAAGTATATCTAAATCTATGACAAGTTTTAAGTAAAGTGTACTTTTTACTAACTTATAATGAAATTAAGAACACACTTTACATTTAATACTCAAAACAACTACAAATCTGTATTATTCTTAAATCCATAATAAGTTATTAGTGACTTGTACCTTTTACTATTGTATAATGAAATTAACAATAAACTGTCAAATTACTTCCCACAACAATTACAAACGATTGGACTACGAAACATAGAAGCATATTTCATTAAATAATAAATATAATCTCAAACTGTACGTTCCACTTGAAAATATAAATATTTCTACACCACTACAATACTCTCTGCTATACTATAGATAAGTTTAGTTTTGTAATGTACTTCTATGATTCTACCTTGTCATCTTTTTCTGTTATTGCACGGGTTTTTGCTATTTTGTTTTATTTACTCAACAACTAAATAATCTACAAAGATGTTTAGTTATTAATGCTAGTTTCATTGTCAGAGCTGCAAATTATTACTAAAAGAAAAGGCTCTTTATTGAGAAATCTTCATACTTAAATTTAAGCATAATACAAAACATAAATATCGAATTCAATCAATTATTGGTCATATTATAATTGATAACAGAATAACTGTTATTACTAAATAACATAGAAATCATTATCTTGATAATGGGTTTAAGAGGGAGTTCATTTTCATCTCGAGGTCAACTGGCCAAGCTATTATCGAGGCTCCAGAGTTTACAACACACATAATTACATCCGTCGGTAACACAGTTTCTAATATATTAGTGGCATGATGTACTATTCGTTATTTATAAAAAGAGCCTTTACCTTTAAGGCTATATTAGTTTACTGTATTATACACGTAAAAATAGGTTCCATAACACAAAAATTATTTTTTTTACATTTTTTAAATACAGTATGAAAATATGACCTTTGACTACATAACATTAGAGAATATACCATGATCTAGTAATCAAACAAATTACAAAACAATGATTTACTACTTGCTCTGAACAATTACAAGATATTATAACAACTAGAAATTTGATATAACCATACATTGTGAGACTGGAACCATTAAAGACGAGACGTATCCGGCACGATATATGAGCTCAATAACTGTTAAATTGTTTGTCACTTAGAAGGACGGTGCAGAGGCTACTACTTTCTTCAGAAGTGCTTGTTAAAGTAACATTATGTAGAATCAGTGCAGTATTTTAGTCGTACAACTTCGTTGTAAGAAACTTATTTTCATTATAAATTATTGAAACCTAATGTTTCCACAAAAAAGTATAAGAGGGAATAAGTTAACCAGAGATTCAATTGCTGAAGAGGGTAGTATATATACATTCCTTATTATATAGTAAATTACATGTTTACTCGAATACTTAATTCATTTCTTCCATATAATAAGAAATTTAAGAGTGAAAATCGGTATTATTTATCACGTTAAAAATCCCAAATGTTTACTATTTCATACTTGCGCGCGCATATATATATATATATATTTTTTTTTTTCAACTAACTTTTTCAAAGCTTGTTGATAATTTGCTTTTAACGTAATTACTAGAGATATTAAAAGTCAATTCATAAATATTGACTTTTAATATCTCTAGTAATTACGTTAAAAGCAAATTATCAACAAGCTTTGAACAAGTTAGTTGAAAAATTAAATAATATATAATGCTAAAAAAAGCTGAACACGTAATATTACCATGATTTTAATGTTGTACTAGTTACATTATTCTTAATTTTAATTCAAAGCTTATACCTTTCTTAAATAAACTATTATTAAGCAAGGTCTAAAGCTCTTGACAACAATAATTGAGAAAAAATACATTTTATTGTTGATTAATTCAAGAAAAATATAAAAAAGTGCTAATGTACTGACTACACTATAAAGAATAAATCAATTATCTGGCAGTTATTGTGGTAGTTAAGAAGCAAAATAACTTGGATTGAAGCTATTGTTCTAGACCTGCCGCGAAACTCACAAGTTTGGTAATTACTAGCGTCATTAGGTGCTTTATTGTTCGTTATACTTATTATGCATGTTATATTATTTACTTTGCCTCAAAAAATCTAACTTTATACATTTTGGGATTTTTTCTGCATTCAGTTTAATATAAGTGTGAAAGATAATAATACAATATTTAGTGATTTTCGGTCTCTTTCAGATACATAGTTCTCCTTTGAATTTGCTAGTGCTTATAATAGAGCATTTTGCAAGTAAAATAAAACACAATACGCTTGTCTTAATAATAAGACTAAGAAGATAAAGTATACATAGATCTTAAATATTAGACCACGTGTATAATATCCATTATTTAAAGAAAATTTTAAAAATAAATAAAAATTACCTCGTTAATAGCGAATCACTGTTATACTTAAAGGTCTTTCACTAAGCCTTGTACTGTGTACTACGTTACCGTGTAATGAGATACATTACCCAGGACATACTTGACTTGAAAATATGTTCGCCGAAACTGCTGGTGTCGTAAATGGAATGTCGGTTTACGACTTGTAATTTAGTTTGGAACTCAACTAACTCGGGGGCTTAAGTAACCTTCCTGGAATCTTGATTACCGTTAGTAAATAAAACGATGTACAGACCTGAAATGTAAGTTGTGACAATAATATTGAAATGAAAAGATATTTATTCAACAATGGACTTCTTTTACGTAAAATTCAAGGCAAAAATTTAAAAAATTTGTAAATGGAAACGGCTATAGCTATTACGGAATTAAACTCTATAAACATATTGTTTAAATTAGCAATAACATGTTTATTGCGTTTCTGGTAACAACTTTCATATACAGTATTAAATAGTAAACAACATTTTAAGGTTTTATTTATGGTTTTCCCCAGTTAATCTATGAAACAAATCTTAATCTCCAAAGACATTTTATGTTTTTCTCATTTGTGAACTCATTGAAAGTCTAAAGTTCATTTTAACTGTTATTATTTGTGTACACAGGTCTCCGTGTATCAATTTAGTGGCGTGATTTGCCTAAATGAAAATTATTTAATTTAATTCTCACTGTATTTTAACCTTACCCTACTGCGTAGGTTAATTAATTTTCATTCCAATACTATTACTATTTTTGTTTCCTTGTAACTTAGTCTTGATCCCTAAGATAAAATCTTGCCGAAATTCTGTTCATTATGGATAAGGACTATAGTACTCAAAAGAGATCCGAGCTCTTCAAACTGACTCCAAAATGTTTGTATCTTTGATGTTTATCAACCAAATATAATCATCCAAAATATTTTCGCTCTTGATAGTTCTTAGTGTTACAGCAATATTTCAATATAACTATTTTAAAAATACCTAAACCACAAAAAATAACGGATAAACCTTGAAATATAGAACAAGAAATGCGTCAGTAAAATATATCACTGCAATTTATTAACTACTACACATTTTCTAGCAATAAATTAATAATATAAGACTTAACTATATTTTCAAATATAACAGGAAAACTCGTTCCGAATTATGTATTATTATTTCGTAGTTACTTGAATTGGCTCTGTTGAAGTCGGTATATTATTAAATGGTTATAATAATTAAGGAAACAAGGCGTGTAATATTATTCACATCATATAAAAAATAATGTAGCTAGTCCGAATCAACAAGACATTAAACATTTATCATGGATATTTATGGAATAAAATTCATAATATTTAGTTGAAACCGTGACGGTATTTAGGTTAAAAGGGGTTTTAAGTCAATTTAGTCATAGCACAACTGCATTACTTCAACCTGGAGACGAATGCGTTGGTACCAAACCCCGACAGCGGCCCTACTTTACTAATCTCTCGCAGTATTGAACTACGAGTATTTAAATGTCCTAACCAAATACCAACTCAGCAACTAACTAATTCAATTAGACCCTATAAAAAAAATTATGCTCCTTGATAACATGCACCTTAGTTGACACATCATTAACTCATAACATAATTAATTGATGATGACTTAGATTACGTGCTTACACTGTCTACACTCCCTAATATTAGTAAATTGTGCTCCTTCGATGTTTTTTATTTTAAAGTTATTTCGTAATTAGTTATTTAAAATATTTTCGATAAATAGAGAACGAACATTATGTTAATAGACGAAGTTGTTAATACAATTATATAACTAAATTGTACCCGCAACTTCGCCTGCAATTTCGTAGGTTTTGCACCTGGATGAGCACTTCTGGTTGGAGTGAGTTTTATTCCAATTTAGAGTTTGATTTTGTACCAAGATCAAGAATTATTTTGAAAGAGTGTATATTACCACTGTAGTTTACTCCCGTCTTAGTAATCTTTTCCACATAGTTCATTTTGCCTTTTTCACGATAACAGATCAAAGAAGCCTTCTTATGTCCAAAAAGCAAGTAAGATAAGTTCTATAAACATTCTTAAATTAATAGTACAATTTAGACAGTAACTTAGTTTTTTTTATATCTAATACTCAATATTTGCTAAACTTTTACAGTTAAAAGTAAAATATAAAGTTACGTGTTCATTTATATGTATATATATATAAACGATATCTAGTATTTAGTATCTTTTCTATTATAACATTTAGAGCTGGAATTGTTACATTAGTTCAAAAGCACAATCCAGCAAACTGCCATCTAGCACAGTTCTTGCCAACTGCTTCAATAAAAATCTTCTAAGTCAAACTATGTCCATCTTATGATTTAGGGCATTTTTAAGGTGGATGAGTACTTACCTCTTCACTGAAATTTAAAATCAGTGAAAGGATAATGCTTACTCCTCAAAGAATTTTCACGCTGTAAACATAAACAAATTAATAATATTGCTAAACAAACAAATAGTCGAGCTACCATAGTATAATGTTTACACCTAACAGTTCATTACATTTAACAGGCTCTTTAAATTCATATTACACAACTTCGTAACCCGATTTGGGATTATTTGCTGCTTTAGAGACCAGAGGATCGTAGCTCGGAAGGAGTTTCGAAAAACATATTACACCAAAAATGTTTCTGTTAAATGTCACTTAAATCGGTTGTAATACTTTATGCGTGAAAGCAAAACGAACAATCAAAGACACTTTTGCATTTATAATATTATTAGGATAATAAATGTTGTGCATTATTTTATATCTTGACGGTATACTGTTGACCGTAATTTCAAAGGACTAAATATAACGGCGTTACATATTAACAGTTTCACATGTTCTAATATTTCACCTTAACAGTGAAGGAAACACACGCTTTGAGAAATGGAGAAATACTGTGAGAAACATCACACGAAACCCAGCCCTATGGTAACATATGACCCCGCTAACCGGAGCGACGGTTTTATACGTTTATCTTGTGGCTGTGTCTACAACGGCGTAGTTTGAATGAAAATTACCTGAATTTTAAGTCACCCATATATAATAATACATAATAAATACACTGTCTACATTTTAATGTTAGACAGCTTTAATTTGATAAACATTTTAAATAATTGCTTATTAAATTATAATTCTGTTATGGTATCCAAATACATGAAGCGAAAAGTACCACAACTGAGTATTTTACCATTACAAATAAAGCTACATACTTATTTAAAGGGTTTTGATCATACGAAAGAAACAGGCAAAACAATACAGTTTTAACAGCTCTGTAAGGGAATTGTAAAAGTGGAAAATGAGGGAAAGTATATTAATATAATTCAACTGTATGAGATATTCTAAAACTATTGTAATTCATTACTTTAATATAAAAGAAATGTATTGGATTAATATGACGAATTACAATATATTTTGCATAAAAAAAATTCTCATGTCAAAAGGAGAAATATTATTAAAAAATGGGTGACTATAATCGTGATAAATATTTCTATGTATAAAAATGTATATTTTTAGAATCTGAGTGTTAAAGTAGTATCAAAAAGTGTATAGCAAATTATATTTAATTTACTTATTTAGTAATATTATGTGAATTGTTAAAATGTTTCACGTAATTGATACACATGTTGCTTAACCTAATTGAAACCACAACAAACTATCATGAACAAAAAATATCACTTTAGTTTATTCAATAATTTTCACTATATTTTAAGTAAAATGAAGCTATACAAAGTTATTGTAACCTTACTAGTTCGGTATATCTCACACACTATTCAAAAATTCTCCGTCACTATGATATGCAAGTATGTATTTGCATGAAAAGAAAGCACCCAATAGCTGTGAGTGTCTTCAGCTGACAACAAAGAGTCAGGTTATTACTCACAGAACACGCAAGGTACAAAGAGCAACTCAGACAAATTGCTGGTTGTTCGAAGTATTCTTTAAGCATGTGAACAATAATCACTCTTTGTTTCACAGCATTACACTTAATTCCAGCTTTTTAAACATAGAATAATTATATCAAAAGAGATTTAATCAATTTCTTTGTTTATATTTTTAAAATCAAAATTAGTTATTAGTGCATAATTTGTTATTTTTGTCATTTATTTTTATCAGTGCATTATACGACCAATTATGTATGATAAGGGGAGAGAATTTGATAAGTTGTGTCGGATAGGTTCCATGGAGTCGTTATTGTCCAGTAAATTAGTGAAAGTATGAAAAGCGTGTGCAATATTTGGATTTAAAATATTTGAAATATACGTTTACGTATGTTTCCTAAAAATATCCTATAGATCTACAAAGTTCGTATAGTTATACTTTCTAATTGGTTGCGTAGACGAAGACGCTAATTTTTAATAGTCGGTCATGTTGTCTGCAAGTCGACCATATAGGCCTGGTCAGCTGTATACTTAAAAATGATTTGATTAGAAAAAATCTGTGAAAATTTTAACCAATACTACTGAAAAAAAAATATATATAAGTTTATGTAAACTTAACTAAGAAATTCAATTAGTTATACGATTGTATTTTAGCATTGTTGCTATCTCATGTTGCATGTGTATAAGAGACAGTATGTGAAATTTTGTAAACATATAAAAAACCGAGGTAATTGATGCTATATTCCCATAAACAAAGTGAGTTTAAAAATACAGAGCCATTCACATTTTACACTTTTATATGACTGATGTATGTGTGTTTATTTATTGGAAGGTAGTATGAAAATACGTTCAGCTCCACAATAGTAGGCTACATTTACTCGTGAACATACCATGAACTGGCAATAGTTAAAGGTGACTGTTCTCAGAGAAATTATAGCTTCTGAAAATGTGTATTGGCTTGAGACACCCGTAAAGGTTCCGCTGAGGGTGCTCGGAAAGTGTGAAACAATATCCATTTGTCTGGGTAATGTATAGTGTGGTGGGAAGACGTTATTGTTTCCACTCTTTAAAGCTTTTACTAGGGGTCCTTATGTATTTTGTAACCCTCAATATCGTAATATATGTCCTTGATATACCTTATCCTAATAGTATTTTACGAAAAGGACATATCATAGAGCCTTAATAACTTATAATATTAGCCACAGGGTAGTACAAGAATATACGAGTAATTCGTTATAGTTAAAACCTCGTACTTAGCAAGGTAGAAGTACACCATACCATGTACTGTAACAGGCTTTGCCAAAGTTGCAGTCAAAATTTCAAATCTAGCTTATTTCATTTTCATTATCTTCTGCGGACAGATATACAGAGAGACAAACCCATTTAAAGGAAGTATTTTAAAAATTACGCATAATGGAACTCATATTTGTAGAAGTTAGGTTTCATGAAAATTTTAAAATATGTAAATTGTACATTTTTCCACTATATCTTACCAAATAGCATATGAACAGGTTTTTTCTCTTTAATAGAGGTCATGTTAAAGTTTAAATACCAAAAGTCTATTCACCAAGCCACTATAAAATGTTTGTATGTGTAGGGGCATTTGGTCTACACCCAATGTGACGTTTGAAACTCACTTGGGTGTATTGAGTTTGTTTGAAAATTTATTGTATGTATATATACACACACACAAACGAGTTAAAGCCTTTGCTTCAATTCAGCCAATAAGCATTTTCTCCGTAAAAGCAAATAGTTTTTTGAATAAAGTGTGTAATAAAAGCACAATTCGACGCGAAAAGTTCTTGTTTCCTTATATTCTTAAATTTCAGCATTATTTAAGTACGTTTCTATTTTAATTAGGTTTCTCCAATTAATTTCAAGAGTTCCTTAAAAATATATTGTTTAAAAAACGAAAACATATAATAATTTTATCCAATACTAAATTGGTTCTCAAAATGTAGCTAAGCTTAGAGCTTAAAGGTATAAGTATTCTCTTCATCGTCACATAAATGACAGTGAACGGTGTTATAGCCCAATTGGACACCCACACACACACACACACACGCACGCACACAATTTTAAATAGTCATTATATTATTTCACCGTATTGCCTTTGTTATTAATATTTATTTTGGAGATATTAATTAACAAATTCAAGCGCAATGAAATACAATCGTTTTCAGCTAAGTTTGAAAATAAAATAACAACATTGAAGAAGTATCGTTAAAACACAAATTATCCACTGTGAGACTAAAGAACAAGTATACACAATGACTTCCTCTTAATAGCAGCAGTTAGGAGGAGGAGCTCGCTCATTACTCTTACCAAGTGTGTTAGATCTCCTTAAAAGTGTCACTTACAAGGCCCCTATAAACCACAGCCAGACTTGACTTGTCAACTCTAAAATGACTCTTTCCTTATCTGTAACTCACTGTATGTACTTTTTATAATTTGACGATATTTTTAATCACTTTTTTTTATATGGGGTTTCTCAAACAAAATAAATATATATTTTTCTTGTATGTACACACGCACACAACTTCTCTTAGTCACTCCTCCTGTAATTTTGACGAAGTTTTGTGTGTATGTTAAATAAGATTCGAGGAATGTTTATATTTACAACTCTGTCCAATGTAAATTGGTTATTTAATTAATGTTTTATTTATAAATTGTTGTTGATTTTGGAATGTTTTAACTTCAATCTGGCAGAATCCGCTGCGACGTAATACAAAGTGAACTGATACTTAACAGGAAGGATACGGAAAGGAAGTACGTTATATAATACGATAAAAAGATACTGTATTGATATTTTAATTTTTTACATAATTATTTTTATGGCGAGTCTCCCCGTTTGATTTTTACTTTGATTGTTTTAGATAATAATTTTTACACATGAATTTCTTAGAAATTCCTATTAAGTGAAAATGATCATGTTAAATATAAACATTGTTGATTGAAATAAACTTTAGAGGCTTGAGGAAACATAAGCTTACTTAAAATAGGGATTAAACAATAAAAATTTTAGATTATGCCTCATGCCACACAATCGAGATGGGTATGAGATGGGTATGGGATGGGTATGGGATATGAGAGGTTAATGCACGGTCGAGATCCCTCTACTATGTATGGAAATATGTAAGATGTTACAAATGTCAGTTTCACAGTATGTCTTCTTGTTCCTTCCAAACCGCTAAAGTTTAGTATTGCTTTTTACACAAATAATTTCTTTTAAAATTTTAGTTACTATTAATTCTGTAGCACGCTATTAATAACTCACCACGCCTCTCCTTCTTTTTTTATACCCACGTATCTGCAGTGAGTATGGTGCGTAAGAAGTAACATAGAGAGCTATATGTCTATATAGCTTTTAAGATAAATTTGCTTCGTCTAATTGTCTTTAATTAACTACTACATAAATAATGTGTTCGGGTAGAACTATTTGATAAGCTTGAATTGAACCATGAAACAGCCATTGGAAGAACCCAAATAAGATATTACTTCACCTTTTAAAATTTACTACAGACTTGATTAACTCACTGGGTAATGCGGTTTTAATGGATCTGAGGAATATGGTACTGATATAGGTGTTGTTCAAAAGTTATTAAATTTTGAAGGTCTTTTTAGAGTGGCTTTTTTTATTCAAATCTTGTGACACGACCTCTCACAAATTACTATAGTACATTTTGTACTCGGAGATTATATTACAACTGTAACGTGGCATAAAGAGGTATTGGAGGACTGAGTATACGAAATTCAATACAATTAATTATATACCTAGTTTCCTTACAATAATCATAAGAGAAGATTAGGTGATGATACACAATTATATCTGTAACGTATAATATTGTATGAAAAGAAAAGCACTCACTCATTTGTACTTATCCAACTTATATATATCTCAGAAACTATAAATTGGCCACACCTATGCCATATCACTAAACCACGAAGAACAATATCCATATAAATGTAAACATGCAACCACTAGAACAACTTGGTTGTTTTTAAACTTCCCAATGTTCAAGGAAAACGAAATTTTCCTTTTCATCAAAATAAAGATATATCTAGAAGATCCAATACCCATAGTCCTTGAAATTCGGTTAAAATCACTAAGAAAACCATAGTTTTCAACTACATAATGTCCTAAAAAGATTAAATTCGACGAAATTTTTGGTAGTAAAGGTGGTTTTAACAGACGACTCGCTTATTCTACATTTAAAGTACTTGCCGTGTCTTTGATACTGCAGAGCCAATAATATTCCGAATTACAGTTCACTAAAGGATAGATACAGTTATTTTGGGTGTTTCGAGTCAGCTCACGTGGGGTTCGGTCCATTAGTCCCAGATGTTCAACAATGCAATTATCCAGCTCACGGTTGGAATATTTGACCACCGCTGATTTAGTACTAATATTACATCAACGCGCAACTAACTAACAGGTACTATTTTTTTATGCAATTGAAATAACTAAAATATCGAACTATACTGTTCAAAATTGAATCACAGATTGATTGAACTTTGTTCTACTGGGCCTTATACAAGTGTTCAATGTTTATAGGACAGATACCATAATATAAGTTACTCGCTGCAGCTTCTATTGTAACCTATTTATTGAACCTTGTGTGGTGAACTCTCTTTTGTTAATTAAATTACAGAAAAAAGGCAGTTATAAAAACTCCTAAGATTATTTTAAAAAGTTTGGACACGAATTACATAACGGGCAAAGTGAAGAAGTTGGAATTGCATGGAATTATATTATTCAGTAAAATTATTTTGTAACAATTCGAATTCTAATTTATAAGGTCATTGATTAAGTACTTACAGTTTTACATACAGTGTATATTCAGGTCTCAAATGGATATACAGACTAGTTTCTTATTGATTATAGATATTATTTAAAAGATTAAAATGAATATAAATTAAGTGTGACCTTGGCCTTCTCATTATCTTGTGTTTTGCTAACTCTTTTGCCAATTGATTTTACATATGGAAACCAAAGTAAATATTAGTTCTTGAAAAGCCTTTTAACTGATAACTCCAGAATACGAGTGATTTTCATAATCTTTTTCTAAAGTTTGAATTGATTATATCACAGGAACTCATCGAGTTTAGCCCAATACGTAGTTTAACAACATATTATTTGAAATGATTTTTTATATTTTGAATTTTTAAATATGGATAGCAGGCTGAAACGTAACTTACTGATACATGTAAAATTTATATATATATATATATATATATATATATATATAAGTAGATATGAATATGGCGGTCTGCCTCACCCTGTATATAGGGTTTTATATATAGTGTCTCAAAGCGATTCGTGAGAAACGAACTGCGTAGAATAATTAAATGAAGGGATTGTTCACAAAATAAACACTTTACAATTTAAAAATCAGTTAATGAGTTTTTGAGTGCTGGATGTGCTGTCGGTTAGCGCTCATTAAATAGATCTCTTGTATTCAAAGCGAGGTGTGTAATCGGTAATTTCGCATAATCGTAAAATCTTAATCAAACATTGCAAACCGTAACAACAAACATTTATAATACGAATATCTCAGAGTAACATACAGCAGTAATACACTTCATCATTATTGTTACAGTTTCTAAATATTAGTATATATATGTATATATATATATTATATATATAATATATAATATTATATAAATATATAATATATATATATATATATATATATATATAAGTAGATATGAATATGGCGGTTCTGGCGCACTTTTGGGACAGACAGAAAATCAAGGGAAAATACTGTTTAAAGGACAATAAACGAATCTGTAAAATCAAACAGTAACTCACGAATGGGACAGACGGTAAATCAATGAAAAATACTGTTTAAAGGACAATAAACGAATCTGTAACTCACGAATGAAAAATTACCGAATCTATAGCTGTTTGCTTCTACTTTCTTGAGCTGTCAAATCAATCTATTTGAAATGTCTGCTACGACGAAAAATCTTCTACTCTACAAAATTGATAGTAACACAGTCTTTATCTTTAATAGTCTTCTTTCCAGTAACAACCAAGTGTAATTTTTCATTTTTGTTTAATTCTTTAATCTTTTTCTCATCCAAAACAGTCAAAAATCTGTTCGGCAAGTGTACTTTACAATCTTCCAACTCGGCAATTATTGTAAACCCGAATTTATCTTTCATTTTCTCCAAATTCAAGATTCTATATCTCTTTTTTTCTTCCAATTCCACTAATTTCTTATATTCTTTGAATCTTAGTTCACCAACCTTATTCAACTCTTGTAACAGCGCTGCCATTTATTATAGAAAAATCTTTTAACTAAATTTAGTTAAAAGATTTTTCTATAATAAATAGAACAATCTGAAAACATTTGACCAGAAATTGTGCTGATTTGTGTCAATTTGTCACAAAAATCACCACTTCTCAAAATTTTAGTTTACAAATTTTTGCTCTTTAAATATGGAGCGGAAAAAGATAGAGTGCCCATACTGCAAAAAAGATGTTTTTTGAACATCATTACACCAGGCATTATAATTCAAAGAATCATCTGAAAAATAAAGATATTTATGAAAAAGAATTAAATTATTTGAGGAATTGGGCTAAGGAGAATCAGATCGATGGTCACGAAAAGATGTACAATATAGAAAAATTGCGTGAATTAAAGAAAAGCTTTAAGGAAGATAAAAAAGATCTCAATCTATTTAATGATGAAAAAATTCAATCAATCGCTGAAAAATTGTCCTTAGAAACAAACGATAAAACTAAGTCTGAAATTATCGAAGAAATTGATAAAACTCTTAACGAAAAACCTGAAAATATCATAGATGTAGAAGTTTTATCCTCAATACACGGTCTTTTCAAGCAATACATTTTAACAAATTTAAACGAAAATTTCATGTCAATTTACAAATATCTATCAATTATGAGGCCAGAGATTAAAAGTTTAATAGAAAAATTTCAAGAAACCGTTAAAAATATGAAAGGTTATTTATCTTTAGAATGCGAATACGAACGAACTTTAGTGAACGGTGAACCACAAACTTGTCCTATGTATTTTACTATAAAAGCGGATGAAATATTTGACGTAAACGACTTTATTACTAAGCAATTTAATAAATTAACACATCGAGAACAGACAAATCATCCAAATAAGGGTTCTGGATGGACATTTAAAAGCTGCAAACAACTAGTTTTGAGCCTTAACAAACACGAAATGATGAACGCAGGATCATATATCGATTTGCCAAAGAAAATCAAAGATAAAAAAGCTTGTATAAATATCAAAAATAAAGATGATTATTGCTTTATTTATTCTATCCGATGTGCTATTGAAAAACCCGAAAGAGACTGCGAAAGATCAAAACAATATGAAAAATTTGTAAATGACGAGATATTTTCAGGTTTCGAGTATCCAATGTCCTTAAAAGATATACAATTATTTGAGAAACGAAGTTACAATTCCAAGTACAAATATCCAAAAATGTCTATCAATGTCTACAGTTTTGATGAAAGTATTAAGGTTGTTCCGTTACAAATTTCTGAAAAATATGACGCTGAATTAAACATTGATTTATTGTATGTTAAACAAGATGATAAATCTCATTATGTTTTGATAACCGATTTAAATAAGCTTGTTTCTTCTCAGTTATCTAAGCATGAGCACAAAAAGTTTCTTTGTAGAAGATGTTTAAGCCATTTCTACAAATCTGGAGATTTAACAGATCATTTAGAAATTTGTAAGCAACATGAAGTTTGCAAGCCAATTATGCCGTTTCCGGGTCAAACAACTAAATTTACCAATTACCAAAAGAAATTTAGCCATCCGTACGTTATTTATATGGATTTTGAAAGCATATTAGAGAAGATTCCCACATGCAAAAACAATCCACAAAGATCAACTACAACCAAGATTCAGAAACACATTCCTTATGGATTTACTCTATATTTAGTGTCGAATGTGACCAATCGCATGTACAAACCGATATGTTATCGAGCCGAAAATGAAGACGATTTGCCTAATGTTCCTGCAAAATTGTTTGAAGAGCTCAATAAAATATCGAAGTACATAGCTAAAAAATATAATTCAAAGAACATGAAGCCCATGAAATTGACTGACGAAGAAGAAATTTCGTATCAAAATTCAAATCTTTGCCACATTTGTGAAGAAATATCGTATCAAGACACTGAAAAAACTTTAGGGTTTTTACCAGATAATTGGAGTTCTGCTTATGATGCATTCAAAAAATGCAGAGATCACTGTCATTTGACTGGAAAATTTCGAGGTGCAGCTCATAGAATTTGTAATCTGAATTTGAAATTTCCTCAGAATATTCCCGTTTTCTGTCACAATATGTCTAATTACGATACGCATTTGTACATAAAAGAATTGGCAAAACAATACGGTAATGTTGATTTGATTGCAAACACCGATGAACGATATATAAATTACTCTGTAAATTCTGGATACGGGTATGAATTTGATGGTGACAAACCTAGAAAGTTCATCAAGTTTTCGTTTGTAGACACGTTCAGATTCATGGCCTCGTCTATAGAAAAGTTAGCTAAAAATCTAAAGAGAGAAGACTTCAAACATACAAATCATTTTATACAAGATGGAAGAATATTGAATGAGATAATAGAAAGACAGCCAAATGACGACGACGAGATTTTTAAAATTCTATCTGGAAAAGGAATATTTCCCTATGAATTTATCGATAGTATTGAAAAACTTGATTACAAAGAAGAGCTGAAAATTCAAGATTTCTATTCACTCTTGACAGATGAGAGCATATCTGAGAAAGATTATCAACACTATTTGAGCGTTTGGAACAAATTAAAAGAGAAAAATCTGGGAAATTATTCTGATTTGTACAACATTCAAGATGTTTTATTGCTCGCTGATATCTTTGAAAATTTTAGGAATATTTGTTTGAATTGCTATAAGCTTGATCCAGCACACTATCTGACTGCTCCTAGTCTTGCTTGGGATGCTATGTTAAAATTAACGAAGATAGAATTACAATTAATTAGTGATTATAATATGTATTTGATGATCGAAAAAGGTATTCGCGGAGGCATTTCTCAGTGTATTAAACGATATGTGAAAGCAAATAACAAATATTTAAAAGATTTTGATAAGACAAAGCCCGAAAACTATTTACTCTATCTCGATGCTAATAACCTTTATGGGTATGGCCTCATGCAAAGTTTACCATACGGCGATATCAAGTGGATGGATCCTAAAACGTATACAAAAGAAGAGTGGCAAGAAACAATTTTAGAACTTACAGGAGAAGAAGATTATGGATATATTTTAGAAGTTGATCTTGAATATCCAACAAATTTGCATGAACATCACAAAGATTTACCTCTTGCTCCAGAACATTATAACAACAAACTTTGCACAACTCTACTGGATAAAACAGAATATGTTGTTCATTCTAGAAATTTGAAATTCTATCTAGAACAAGGTATGATTTTAAAACATGTGAATAGGGTTATTGCGTTTGATCAGAAGCCTTTTATGAAAGAATACATTGATTTTAACACAAACATGAGAACCAAAGCTACAAGCGACTTTGAAAAGGACTTTTATAAGCTGATGAACAACTCAGTTTTTGGAAAATCTATGGAAAATGTGAGAAATAGATGTGATATTAAACTAGGAAACGAAGAATTTTCAATGAAACAAGCTAAGAAAACGAATTTCAAATGTTTCAATATCTTTGACGACAACTGTATAGCGAGTCACATGTACAAACAAAAGGTTAAATTTAACAAACCGATTTACATAGGATTTTCAGTTCTCGACCTCTCAAAATTGCTAATGTACGAGTTTTATTACAACAAATTAAAGAAGTTTGATCCAGATTTGAATCTGTGTTACATGGATACAGACAGTTATTTTCTAGAATTGAAACGAGATCCTTTTAAAATTATTAAAGAAAATATAGATGACTTTGATACAAGTGATTATCCAAAATATCATGAATGTTTCACTACTAAAAATAAGAAGGTAATAGGGAAATTCAAAGACGAATTGAACGGCGAGATATTAGAAGAATTTTGTGGTTTGAGGTCAAAGATGTACTCGTACAAATATCTAGACAAAAATCCAGTTAGGTGTAAAGGAATTAAGAGAAGCGTTGTAAATAAAACAATAAATATCGAAAACTTGAAGAGATGTTTGTTTGAAGATAAAGAAGAATTTAGAGAGATGACAGTAATCAAAAGCTATAAACATGATTTGTATACCATCACCATAAACAAGCTGGCACTGAACGCTAAAGATGATAAGAGAAATGTCCTAGAAAATAAGATCGATACAGTACCGTATGGATATAAAGGCGAAGCAAAATCTAATATATTAGATGAGTTAAATAAACTTGGAAACTTTGAAAATTGAGAAATAACCGGAAGTTTTTACGAATATGAATTGAAAAAGTCAAAGCTGTAATTTTTTCTATATAAATGGAGGCCCAAAAGAAATGTACAATATGTCAAGAATTTAGACTTTTTGAAGAATTTTCTAAAAATAAGAATACCAAAGATGGATTATATTATTGTAAAGATTGTAATAAGAAATATAGAAAAGAATTATATGATAAAATGGAAAAATTAACTTTAGAAGAGAAAGAATGCACACGCTGTAAAATAGTTAAGAATATTTCTGAATTTAACAATTGGCATTATAGTAAAGATAAAAAACAAGTATATTGTAAAGAATGTATTAAACAAATCTTTGCTAGACCAGTTCATTGCGTATGCGGAAGAGAAATTCAACATTTCTATAGTCTTAAAAGACATTTACAAACAAACTATCATAATTCGAATGTTTAACATTTTCATCGTGCAATTTAGATATTCTATAAATCAGTCGAGATTCTGCCATATTTGTAGTAAAATGATTTCCGTTGTATAAAATATTCAAAGATTCTTTCATTTGGTTGTAGAGATTTATACTATTTGGATCTCCATGTCTTAATAAAATTTCCATTTCTGGGTAATCAATTTCAAGTTCTTTCAATCTTTTCGGTATTTCTCTCTTTTGAGCTCTGATAACGTAATAAGGATATTCCCACATGTGATTCTTCTTAATTAATACAAAAACATGGTGTTTTTTCTTAGCAAAATCTTTACAAACAAGGTCTGGTTTCATTAAGTCAATTTTTACACTTTGTTTTGCGATTATTTCCGTTTTGATTTCATCTTTAATTTGCAAGTGCTTAACTTTGTCCTCTAAATATTTAATCTTGTTTTCAAGTTTGTACACACCAAATTTACGAATGCTTGGTAAAACATCTCTCGTAACCCATTGTTGAAAGCTTTTTGCTTCTATTTTATGAGATCTTAAAATTAACGAATAAAGTCCTGATTCATTAATGAAAATAGTATCTTTGTGAATATTTGCGAGGTGGCCCTCGAGGGCTACCTTATCTTTTAGATAAAAGTATTGAGATTTGTCACCTTCATCGACATTATTTCTAATCGCTTTTTCTGTATTGTTATATTCCAATATTTCTGCAACATCTTTAGCCTTAAACCAAAATTCATTATTTTCGTCAACAATTGTTAAAATTTCTTTATTATTGAATTTTAGTTGATTATTTCTTAGATCTATGACTGACTCCATTTAGATAGAAAAAATTTAACAAGCAATTTTTATTTTGAGAGACCTGGTTCATTAATAAAAACAGTACAGGGATGAAGTTTGAAGGTAAGCTATTTATAGCCCCCCTTATATTTAGATTAAAATAGAAGTTTTTATCATCTTCGTCAACGTTTATTCTGATCGTTTGCATAGTATTTTCATATTCTAGAATTTTTGCTACGTCTTTAGCCTTAAACCAGATCACATTGTTTTCGTCAACAATCGTAAAGATATGTTTGCTTTTAAATCTAAGTTGATTATTGAGTAGGTCTACAACTGACTCCATTTAGATAGAAAAAAAAATTAACAAGCAATTATTATTTTGAGTTTAAAGGTCGAAAATAGTGTCTGGATGTAATTTTTGTAAGAGTCGCGATTCGATACCCTTGAAAATGTATATCTTCTAGTCTTTTCTTGAAAATTTGAAGGTAAGAACGATTCGTTCCCCCCCCCCCCCCCCCCCGATTCATCATTCTTTCGACAATCTTAAATATATTGTTGTTTTACTCTCATTATTTATTAAATTTCCCTCAGAGTCTTGTATAGTTAGAACGATTTTTTGAATTCTTTTAATATTTTTTCTAATTGGAATATAATCGATTTCATTCGGTTTTTCACTGATTTTTGATCCATAAGCAACATTTGGGAAAAAAAGTGTACAAAATTTCAGATTCTTTGTGTAAATGTTCGGTATGATTTTCAAAACTAGGTTCAACGAGATTGCAGTGCACTTCAATTACATCGAACGGTCTAAATTTTTGCGTTTTATTTCCTAAATATACCTGATTTGGCTCAATAGTTTCTTGAACAAACCCTAATAAATCTACAATAATTGCTGAAAACATTATTCTTACTGGTGATTTTATTTGAATTTTATTAGAGAGATAATTTTTTTGCATTTCAAACTTGTTTTCGTCAAAGTTTAAAGATTTATCTGATTGTTTGAATGTTTTCAGATAATTTTTAAGGGAATTTTTTATTTGATCGAAAGTATAATATCCTTTGTTTAAACCATAGTATTTTGTTATGTTCTTCTCACTAAATCCTATACAATAAGGAGAACTTTCACTAATATTTATTACAAAATTATCAGAATAAAAGCCGCTTAAACCGATAAAATAATTTGATTCTTCCTCTAAGTGTATAGGATGTTCCAAGTTTAAAACTAATTTAGAGCTTTCTGAAGTCAACTTGAACAGCTTCATTTTCGCAAGCGTTGCTTCAAGATGAAAATCTTCTATTTAAATGGAGAAATTTTTAAAGCAAAAAGATCAGATAAAACTTCAAACGTTTGAAGAAAATAAGAAAGATCAACCAATCAGATTGTTAATTGTTGGTTCAAGTGGATGTGGAAAAACAACTTTATTATTGAATTTTATCTACAATAGGTTGATTCCTTATTCCAATTTGTATGTTTTTAGTAAATCTTTAGAACAAGCCGCCTATAAAAAATTACAAGAAAGATTTGAAAATATTGAGAAGAACTTAAGTAAGAAAATATCATATTTTTATAATGCTTCTGAGGACATAGTTCCGTTAAGCGAATGTAAACCCAATTCGTTAATCGTTTTTGATGATTGTATTTTGGAAAATCAGGACGTTATTAAGGAATATTTCGTAATGTCTCGTCACAAAAACATATCTTGTATCTATCTTTCCCAATGCTTTTCAAAGGTTGATAAACAAGTTATTAGAAATAATTTGAATATGTTGTGTGTTTTTAAGCAAGACGATCACTATTCGAGAAAGATTTACAACAATTATGTGGGATCTGATATGAGTTTAAACCACTTTAATGAATTGTGTGATAAAATTTGGAAAGAAGACTATGGATTTTTAACTATTAATCTAACTTTGAAGCCTAAAAATGGTAAATATTTGAATAAATTTTCCAATATAAACGTGTGATAATCTAGTTGTTTTCATGATTTTACGTTCACGTTTACGTTTCGTGTTCTCGTTTTTACGTTCCACGTTCACGTTCCACGTTCACGTTCATGTTTCACGTTCATGTTTCACGTTCATGTTTCACGGTCATGTTTCACGTTCATGTTTCACGTTCACGTTCCACGTTCACGTTCATGTTTCACGTTCATGTTTCACGTTCGTGTTTACGTTTCACGTTCATGTTTCACGTTCGTGTTTCACGTTCCACGTTCACGTTTTACGTTCCGTGTTCACGTTTCCACGTTCCACGTTTACGTTTCAAAATTTTCCTAAATAAATGGCGAACGTAACTTCTGAAGAAGCGAAAAAACTTGATCAAATAGAAAAGAAATTAATCAAAGAATTTAAAGAACAGATTCGAATTGATGAAAAAGAACAAGAATTTATTCAAAAAATTAATCAACCTGTAACATCTGCAATAAAAAATGTTGAGGGCAAAATTGAAAATGTTTTAAGCGATAATCAAAATTTAATGAATTTGGTTCCAGTTGTACGACAATTTGCTGATATTTCGATACCAGAATCTGAGTTTGAATTGCCAAAATTACCATCTTCAACACCATTTAGACCTCGAATCATTGAAGACTCTACCATAGTTGAACCAATAAGTCCTGGAACAACGGATATAATAATTGGTGAAATTGGTAAAAAATTTCTTCCTAGAGCAAAGGATGATAAATTTGGTTTGTATTGGGACAGAAAAAAGAAAAGTTTTATGATTGGAAATTTGCCCGTGAATTTTGAGCATAATGATATCATTATTAATGAAAAACATATGAAGGAACTCAAGGTTTATGGAGATTATTAACAGGCACTGATGTTCCAAAAGACGGTTTATATTCTGAAGAAGACTTGAAAAAGTATACTGAAATTTTATGGAAATCTGATTCAATTTACAAAAATAATGATCCATCTACTAAGAAACCAAAGTCAAGTAAAGGTAAAAAATATCTCAATTTGATTAAACCAATTTGGGAAAAAAGAATCGAAGGATCAGGTGTGAGAAAATACAGTGATAATAAGATTGAATACAGATATATCGACGATTTGACAAAACTCGATGGAATTATTAATTATATTTATGCTCAAGAAAAGGCTGGAAACAACAATTTTTTGAACGAAAAGAAAGCGATTAAAGATTTTATTTCGAACAAACTTGATGAAATGATTGAAAAACCTGATGGAATTAAATATTTAAAACGAGTTTTGCCGGCAATAAGTTCATCTATGATTGAGGGTAGCGGACTTTTGAATGATTTTATCAACAATTTACCTTTTGAATTACACGTACCAACTTATCAGTATCTGGGGCCTGGCACAAAACTCGAAAAAAGACTAAAAAGAGGATATACTGGTATAAATAAATTAGATCAAGCTGCTATGGAACACGATATTTTTTATGCAAAACATAGAGACACAAATTCCAGACATATCGCAGATAAAGTTTTGCAAGATAAGGCAATGGATAGATTTTTTATCAAAAGATGCTAGTTTAGGTGAAAGATTTGTTGCGCTTCCAACAGCTGGAGCAATGTTTTTGAAGAGAAAACTAGGAATGGGAATCGAAGAGAACTTGAAATTTTAACTATATAAATGGAGGTGAACGTAAACTTCAGCAAAAATCAGAAAGAAAAAATAAAATCCGCTTTTAAGAAGAAAATACCCGTTAGTATTCAATTTAAAATAGATCAACTAAACAATGGCGAAGATAAGATATTTTTAACAAATAGACAATACAATAAACTCGAAAAACATAAGAAAAACAATAAAGGAACCAGAATAGAATTTTCTTATAATCAGTTGAAAGAACTCAAAAATGGTGGACTTTTGAAAGATTTATTAGATTTTGGAGAAAATATTCCAGTTGTTAAAAATGTTGTTCCTTATGTTCGTAAAGCTGCTCCAATCGTTAAAAAGGATGTGATTCCTATTGTTCGAAACATTTTAAATTGGTTAGATAAAGAGTTGGAAGATGTTACAGGATCTGGATTAGATGAAAAAACTTTGAATTACGTGAAATCAAACATTGAAAAAAAAATTTAAACCTTTAACATTCGGGGAATTGGAAGAAATCTGCAAAAATATTAAACATTTTAGAGGAATCTTCATGAGAGATACATTACCTGAAAAAGTTAAGAAATTTGAATTTGGAATTGTGAATTTAGACTCGATTATGGGAAGTGGAACGCATTGGGTTTGTTATTATAAGAATGATAAGAATGCCTGTTATTTTGATTCGTATGGAAGAATTGAGGACAAACCGCCGATAGAATTGATCAAATATTTGAAAAAATCAAGCGTCTACTACAATGACTCTCAGATTCAAGACTATAACGATCCCCCAATTTGTGGACATTTGTGTATTTTTGTTTTGAATGAACTGAGTAATGGTAAAGATTTTAAAGAAGTTGTTAACAAATTATTGCTTAATAAATATGGATTCACAAAATATTTTTGACGTATTTGGAACACAAATTATTCAAAATGTAGATAATAGTTTGAATTTTGATAGTTTGAGAAATGAGTTTGATAACAAGTTAGAAAATTTATTACAAAACCTTCCAGATTCAGATACGTTTGCTGTCGAGATTGAAGATTTTAAAGCAGAATATGATAACAAACTTGCAAATTTCATGAGTTCAAATGAAGTTGCTGATAAAATAAAAACATTGGAAAAAGAAGTTGATGATGGTGTAAAAAAATTATTTACCACTTTAATGTCTCACATCGAAAAAGCTGATGAAATTACTGAAGCGATCAAAGTTGAAAAGAATTATGTTAGTTTGGCTAATAAAAAAAGAATTGTCGGTGTTCGACCTGGTATTGACAAACATGATGTTGTTGTTAAAGAACAAATTTTAAAACCTCTAAAATTATCAGAAAACATCGATATTGTTGATTTACATGATCCGAATGTTAAAAATGCCTTAGATTTTAAAGGAAAAAGAATTAGCGGTGTTAGTAAAGGAATTAATCCATTTGATGTTGTTGTAATGATTCAATTAGAAGATCCTATTAAAATGTTTAATGAACTAAAACAAAATTATGAGAATCATAAACAGCATGTTAAAGATTTTACAACAGAAGTCTATGAAAAACTTGATGAAAGAAGTAAAAGATCAGTAGACGATGTTGGTGAATTACTTGATAAAGTAAATAAACTAGAAGAAAACTTTAATACATATAAAAATGATGTTAATGTATTAGTTGGTGAAGTAATTAACAAAATTCTGGAAGATTTTTATACACATTTCAATGAGGAAGTAAACTTTTTTAAAGATTTTGATACACGTTTCAATGAGAAAATAACACATAATAATGAATTACTTAAAAGTATAGATGATCGATACTCTTTATATCTCGATAAAGTAAATAAACTAGAAGAAAACTTTAATAAATTTAAAGAAGATGTCGATAAAACTTTTGAAAACATCGACAACAGATTTAATGGAGTAGGTGGTTACGATGACTAATTTTCCTTATATAAATGGCGCTCATATACTGTGTGAGGTGCAAAGAGAAAACTGCCACAAACGATATAAAATACTATGCAAACATTAACGGAGTTAAGAGAATTTCTGGAAAATGTGCTGAATGTAACTCAAAAAAGAGTCAATTTATAAAAACTTGATTTTGAAATTTTTTCCTAATAAATAGAGATGGCGGGACATTACAGTGCTTTCGATCTTTTTATCATGCAACACGAAAGAGATTTGAAAAAAGAACATTGGGATGACATTTCTCAAAAATATGAATTATCCGAAGATATGATGAGATTATACGTAAACAAATTGAATTGGTATAACATTGCAAAATATCAAACTCTGTCCCCAGAGTTCATTCAAGAAAATATACATTATCAATTAAAAGATCATATGTCTGTTCTTTGTCTCTATCAACACTTGAGTATAAAGTTTTTGGATGAAAATAAAGATACAGTTGATTGGAACAATATTATAGATAGCGGTTACTATCCTGTGCAAATTTTATTGAAATATGTGACCGAGATCGCAAAATTTAAGGAAGAGAATCCTGAATATGACGAAGTAGATAATTAAAAATGACTCTAATCTTTTTAATTATTTTACTAAAATTTATATCTTTTCTTATAAAAACGTACATTAGATCGATGAAAAAATGATACACGATGTTTAAAATTTCTAAATTTTCTCTTATTAAATGGCGGACTACAGAAAATATGCTAGTGATATTGAAAGGGCGGAGTTTAAAAATTTCTATCCAATTAGTAAACAACATTTGAATGAACCGAATAAAAGAACTGAGTTTAATATTGATTTTGGAGATAACTTTTGCTCGTCTAACTTCCAGTTTTATATTTCTGGAACTTTAACAAAACAAGATGGTCAAGCATATCTTGGAACTGATAATGTTAGATTAATCGATAATTTTATACCGTTTTTATTTTCTAAGATTGAAGTAAGAAAACACAATAAATTGATAGAAGAAGTCGAAAACTGTGGTCAATTAAGCACAATTAAAGGAACTATTTCGTATTCAAAAAGTGATGTTATTTCTCAAACTTCTAATGGCTTTGAATCAGATTTTAAATTTGGTGTTTTTGAAGCAGCTGGAAATTTATCTCATTTTGGATTAGGATTTTTTGAAAATGTTACTATTCCGATCTATAAAGGAGGATTTTATCTAAGTTTTATAAGAGCAGAAGACGATGATGTGATTCTGAAGACTGCAACTGGAAATGTTATGCCTGTTGATGGAAAAATAACAATTACAGATTTTTTTATTAGAGTTCCAATGATTGATTATAAAATCACGAGTAAAATAAGGTTGATTGATGAAATTACAAAAAGTCAAAACATTATGTTTAATTTTCTAGATTGGCAATGTATTGAACAAAAAGGTATTTCCGGAACAACTTATTCGTTCGATATCACAAATATTTATAGAAATATCTTCAATCCCAAGTTCGTTATCATAGGTTTTCAAACAGATAGACAGAATAATCAAGAAAAAAATCCTTCAAAGTTTGATAGTTTGGATGTAAAAAATATCAGAGTAAAATTGAACGGTTCTTATTATCCAGATGAATTACAAAATTTAAACATTTCCGGAGGTCTTTTCAGAATCATGTATCAGATGTATCAAGATTTTAAGAAAGTTTACTGTAATAATAAGGAAATGTATTACAATCCTAAAGAATTTTTAGCGAATAGACCTATTTATGTCATTGATACAACAAAGAGTATGACAAATATTTCTGGTTCAAAGAACGATATAATTATCAATATGGATTTTCAAAAAGCTGTTACAAACTCGACATGTTATGTGGTTGTGGTTTCTGAGAAATTTTTAGCCTATGATGTGATTAAGAACGATATTAGAGAAATTCAGTAAAATTCACGTTATTTTCACTATTATTCATCGGATAATTTTAAAACTTTACAGAATTGTTAAAGACATTGATATAAGTATTCATTTTTAATTTCAAAAGAATATCTTAAAAAATGGGGATGATATTAACAAAAAACTATTCCAAGGTCATCTTAAGGGTTGGACCGGAAGTTATGATTTTAAAAAATACTTTAATATTTACTGATCCTATATACCAAATTTCAGCAAAAAAGCTCCAATAGTTCTCGAGATATAAGAGTTTTAAGATAAGGGATGATTGGGGTAGTTTTTGAAAATTTTGTTATTTTCATGAAATTTTAAGTTGAACTCGCTTGTTTTTGAAGTTTCAGATTTTTCTGATAATTTTTTTTATTTTTTTATGAATATTAAGAAATAGGGGATGATTTCACCCTTATGGATAAGTTAAGTCGAAAGAGTTAAGTATTTACTATATGTGTACCAAATTTCATTAAAATCGGTTGAGTGGTTTTTGAAATATAAAATTATTAATAAATTTGTAAACTAGCAATCCTAATTGAACAACTTATATAGCAGAGATATAGCTTATAACTTTCGAGACTCTCCGTAGCTCAGTTGGTAAGACGCTTGCCTTCAAAGCCTGAGGTTCTGGGTTCAAATCCCAGAGCTTCAGGCGCGCTTTTTATTGAGGAAGACATGGTTGTCGTTCAGTGGTTGGGGACAAGTCTTTACACGAGTGGCCATAGTGTAATGACTATAGAACAAGCCGAGTAATGACAACTGTGGTTGGCGCGCCATTTGCTTCCTCACCTTTCCACTTCATTCCTTAATTCCTTCTCTTCCTTAATTCGTACATTCCTTCTCTTCCTTAATTCGTTCATTACATTCATCATTCACATCATTCATTAATACAACATTACACTTACAAAACACCCGACACAAATTCCCTAATTGTATCTCTCCATCAACTTCTACACAGTAGTTACCAAAGAAAAATGAGACTTGGGAACAAAAAAATTCCAGAGTCTAAGACCCGAATTACAGCTCCTAGCCATTAACTTGGTTGGACAGTAGCAGTGCAGGGCCAAGTCTCTAAACAATAGACACCGTAGAAGTTGAATGTGATGTGATTCCCCATAGCGCAAACACGCACACTAACAACACTACACCAAAGACACAATCATTCATTTTGTCTTTTACAATAATTGATGATGTTCATATTATTCTCTTTCATTCCGTCTAAAACTTCAAAAATATACTCTTTCGCTGATGAAAAATCTCGATTTCTTCCGGAATAATCTTTGTAATCGTACACATAATATCCTAAATAGTTGTACAATAGAATGAAATTATTTCTATTTATCTCTGTTGTAGAAATGTAAACACAAACATTTGCGCTGAAAAATTTATATCTCGGCAGACTTAGTTCCATAATCTCCATTTATAAAAAAATCTTTTTGTTTAAATGGAAGAGTATAATGCCAACTGTTACAAGTGTTCTAATAGAGGAGAAATTATCGATAAAAGATATTTAGTTTGTAGAGGTTGTAATTTAATTTTGTTAGAAAGACCTAAACCTAAGAAATTTCGAAATAAATTAACACATTTGAATAACCTGCTTACAAAATTGCAATATGGAGACAAGAAGCAAACAAAATTTGTTACAGAATTTAGAAAACAGAATAAAAATTTTTACTTATCTCTTGGAACCATTGACAAAATTATTTTCCTTTTCAAAGAATACATTAGGTTTGTAGGTATCGATACACACGTTTATTATGAAAAGATATTACCTGTATTTTTTCATTATCTGGATGTTGAATTTGTTTATGATTTTGAACCAGAAATCCTCGATGATTTTATAGTACATTTGGAGAAATTAAACGAAGAACCTCTTGAAAAGAATGCGGTTTTACTCACATTCTCCCCGACTTCTCGAGTGATTGTTAGCAAATTTCATTTTTTCCGTCTTTAAATTTTTTCTATTTAAATGGAGTTCTTGAAAGAGTTAAATGATATTGGAGAATGTAAGTTTAAAGAGTATAAGAAGTTAAATGAATTGGAAGAAAGGAAGAAACATAGAATCTTGAATTTGGAGAAAATGAAAGATAAATTCGGGTTTACAATAATTGCCGAGTTGGAAGATTGTAAAGTACACTTGCCGAACAGATATTTGACTGTTTTGGATGAGAAAAAGATTAAAGAATTAAACAAAAATGAAAAATTACACTTGGTTGTTACTGGAAAGAAGACTATTAAAGATAAAGACTGTGTTACTATCAATTTTGTAGAGTAGAAGATTTTTCGTCGTAGCAGACATTTCAAATAGATTGATTTGACAGCTCAAGAAAGTAGAAGCAAACAGCTATAGATTCGGTAATTTTTCATTCGTGAGTTACAGATTCGTTTTATTGTCCTTTAAACAGTATTTTCCCTTGATTTTCTGTCTGTCCCAAAAGTGCGCCAGAACCGCCATATTCATATCTACTTTATATATAAATATATATATATATATATATATATATATATATATATATTATATATATATATATATATTATATATATATATATACTAATATTTAGAAACTGTAACAATAATGATGAAGTGTATTACTGCTGTATGTTACTCTGAGATATTCGTATTATAAATGTTTGTTGTTACGGTTTGCAATGTTTGATTAAGATTTTACGATTATGCGAAATTACCGATTACACACCTCGCTTTGAATACAAGAGATCTATTTAATGAGCGCTAACCGACAGCACATCCAGCACTCAAAAACTCATTAACTGATTTTTAAATTGTAAAGTGTTTATTTTGTGAACAATCCCTTCATTTAATTATTCTACGCAGTTCGTTTCTCACGAATCGCTTTGAGACACTATATATAAAACCCTATATACAGGGTGAGGCAGACCACCCGTACAGTACGTATAGCGGCCAAACCAAACGAGGTAGATTATTCGTAACAACTTAAGCCCCCCTATTTCCACCCCAAAGAATTTGGAGAAATTATTTTGAAATCTCTAAAACTCCCCAAAAGGGTAGTTTTTGGGGGGTAGGGGTGGTTTTTGGAAAATTTTCAAACGTAAAGGTATGTTGAGTTATACCTCATTTTAAAGTTATTTCTTCACTGATTATTTTGATACAAAAAGTTTGAACTTATCTTGCCGCTTATGTACAGGGTACACCAAAAAGTTAAAAAATCAGGGGTTTGTGGATAAATTTATTGCAACTACCTGCACAAATGTAGAGAGACGATATTTTTATTGAAAACTAATGATGAGATGGCTTATCGAAAAATATCATCAAATGCCACCCTACCCCAAAATTTACACATTTTAAAAATACGTAGAGTTTTGAAATACTTAACAGCCCCAATCTAAAAAAAAATCAAACAGCAACCTAGGTTGTGTTGTACATCATTAGAAAGGTCTTTAAAAAATAAACATTTTCTACAATTAAAGTTTGTCTCTATCTCCAATGGTCTCTCTCTCTCAACAACTTTATAGATACAGGTTTACACAAGGAATGAACGTGTTTATACTATCGCCTTTGTGTCTTTATTTACTTTAGTTAGTCTGTATATATTTAGATGAATATTAGTTTTAACCATGATGTCTAAAAAGTGTTATTATAGACTATAATGTTTTTATTCTATCAACTTTGTGTTCCATTTCCAGTTGTATGAACCAACGAAAAAAAATTGTCTTCAAATATTAACGAATTGTACACAATTATTAAGCAATAGGAAAATATGATAGAATAAATACTAGAACTAAATTTTAATTTATATGGAAACTACTCCTAAATGGTTTGGCCATTCCTTGTTATTATATAGGATATAATCTATATATTTTTTGGAATGCATTATTCTTCTTCTTTGATAATAAATTTAATATTTCCGGTAAGGTTTGAAGATATATGTGAATGAGTTAACATCACACCAACAGATCTTCATAATAAATTGTAGTGTAACTATTGATTTGTAATTATATTATAACAAAAGTTATGTATATTAGTTTTTTATAACTAAAAGGTACAAAAGGATAATATATTTTTATTATGTCATAAAACGAAAGTTTCTTCTTCAACTCATTTAAACATGAAGAGACGTGCTAACGATAGTATTGTATAATGTTAATATTTAAATTATACAACACAACATATTGTTAGCTCACCACATTCGCACCAAGGCCATAAACCAGTTTGGTAGATACATATATTAATGATTAAATTGTAACACACGATATTCCTTATTTAATGCATAGTAAAAAAAAAACACAAATTATGGCATTTCAATGAAAATAACAACAGAGTATTGGCCACTTTCAAAATGAAAACACCAATCAATGAATTTAAACTTTGTTTAATTTCACGATTTAGTTTGATTACAAAAATATTTATGTTTTCTTTACAGAATTGTATAATTCTTCTTCATAGATAGTGTCTATTCTTATGAATTCAGAACTGTCGTAGAAATAATTTAAATAACATAAAACTTTGAGGAAAATGAAATAAAATTTAAAAACTTTAGTAATTGCTAGCTTTCTTCTATTCCAAGTAATTACGATAAGGAAAAAGCAGGCTGATTTTAATTTCTTCAGATATTTACAGCTGTTTGAAACTTACTAAGGAGCTGTATTTAGTTATATAGTCTTTATAACTACTAAGAATAATACTATAATTACTGTACTCTTTATAACTAGTTAGTTATTCCAAAGTTCCAAACTAAAATATCCTACATTTTGAAAGGATATAAAAGTATAATAAATGAGTGATACTATCTATTTAATAGTCATATAACCAATATAGGTGATCGGACTTACTCTTATGGAAAATATGATAACGCCTAATAGGAGTTTATAAAGTGATGAGAAAACGAGAATAATTTCTGGCAATTACTATAATTAATGGTAAAACTGGATGTCCTTAGTTCTGTGTAAAAATTATTGACTCAAACCGGTAACAAAACATGTCATAGTAAGGTTACCACGCAAGATTTGGCACAGGTAGTAGGGGTGACAAATATTGTGGGCGAGGAAAGAAACCCACGGAGCCGAAAAGATACAGACAAAGTCAGCAACTGATAGCAGTATACCGCGAAAAGTTCATTGTTCATAGTGTAAGAAATAAACAGAACATTAGGCCCGTAACGCCGAACATTTGACCGGTTTTCATTGTGTGTCTATACCAGTTCAGAAATAAAATCTTACTGATGCTGTGACATAGTGTATCCTTTCGTTATACCTTTAAATAGTATTGATATGGATTCCTGTTATTTCGTTCTTTAGTAAAATGAAAACAAATGTGCAACAAGACTGATTCTTAAATAAAAAAATATATTAATAACACAAAATATAACAACTTTTTAAAAACACAAATGATTATTAAATCT
The DNA here is from genome assembly GCF_021130785.1 of Homalodisca vitripennis. NCBI lineage: Eukaryota > Metazoa > Arthropoda > Insecta > Hemiptera > Cicadellidae > Homalodisca > Homalodisca vitripennis. The sequence goes on from NC_060209.1 coordinate 159,468,237, forward strand.
ATCTATTAAACGATTCTGTACAACAAAGAATACAAAATCAACTAACCTGACATTTTTATCGCGATTGCTAACAATCCCTAAATGACAGTGTCAGTAAATTAACAAAAGCCTACCGTTTTGTAACAGAAACAGAATTTAAAAACATTTAAAAACAATAACCCTACAACCTATAGTCAGTTTCCTTTGTATGATTAACCACGGAACTTCCAAATGTATTTAAATATATTATATTCATAGACAACCACGAACTTAGATTTAGTCTAGAAGCCCAGAGTCAATTTTAGATACCAGAGAAATTTTTCGTTGTAATTTTTCATAACACAATCTGTTTTTTCCTTTTAATCGATAACAAAACTTTTCCAAAAAAGAAATTGATCGTTAACCGCTATTATTGGTGGAATTCAAATGGGAAAGTATTGAAAGGATAAAAACGTGAATTCTCAGTTTTCTATTTTCATAGTTTAAAGCACATACTACCAACATGCAGGAACATAAATATTAGGTATATAATGTTAGGCATATATGACTGTCATAAAACTGGATAATGAAATTGAAGATCTCTATTCAATTAGCTTAAGGAGAACAGAGAAAGTTTCCACCTATTGTTAGTTTACGCTAATTTGACGTGTTTCACTGTTGATTTTAGATTTGTCCAGCTAAGAAAAATATGATCTGAGACATAACTATCACTTCATATTGTTAACTATATTTGTACCGTTCTATTTTCAACTCTGTTATTACTAGCGTGATTTGCCAATCAATTTCGGTTTTTGGGTGAATGCCTTTGTCGATTTTAAGAATAGCTAGTTTTTTGCATGTAAAATAAAAACTGGCTCTCGGCTAACGAACTATTACAGTTTCCATTTTACATAAAACTACCAATCATAGTAACTGTAAGATTGTCAATGTTTCTTTGATAGCCTGGGATCCCTATAAACTAGCAACTTGAGGAATGGATGGACAACTCTATTACAGTTCAATTATAACAAACACACTAACTCATCATCTTGAAATGTTATCGGTCATATTTTCTAGTTTCAGAATCCTTTTTAAGCATTACACCCGCAGTCAATACATGTTATTTTGTAAAATATCTGTAAGGACACTAATGTAACAAATTCCAAATGTCAGGAGTTGGAGGGAAGATCCTGGTAGCGGCTGGAGGAGAAAAGATGTAATTTCTCAAGATTGAAGAGTCATTCCTCTCGTACATCGCAATTCCACACGTTAATATTTAACTCAAAGCATCAATTAACTTTACATAACGTCATGTTTAGTAGTTGCCAATCAATTTGCTTTATTTAATCCACTTAAACCGGTGTTAAACTAATATCCACTACATTGCATTAAATTGGATAAATAATTCTCGTAAAGATTAACGTCAACTTTTTACTACTTAATTTACAATGCAGTGAGTGAATATTACCTTTTCATATATAATACATGCACAGTATAGCTAGTATCAGCATGATATCGGCAATTTTTAGAACATTTATTCTCGTAGATGTAAGATTTTAATTTATATTATGAAAGGGAGTTTAAGACACAACATAATGTTTTGTTGTTATTGTGTATTTTCTGTGGCTTGCAATTTTAAAGTATTAAATAGATTTGAAACTCACAACTATAAATATTCATACCATAATAATTCACGTTAAACAAAACTAGGGAAGTGTAATATAGTTACCGAACACATCTTAAGTGTCTGTAGATTTGGCACGTATCTGTGTGTTTTTAGTAATTACACTCTCTACACCACCGACGGGATATATTTAGCTACATAACATAAAACGTATTATAACATTTAATAACCTACAACTGCTATTGGTATTATTAATATTCCTATATGCAAATTGCATTTTGATTAGATTTTTCGTATTGCGAAACAGTGTAATTTGTAGTAACCTGGTAAAATGATAGAAATTAAAATTATCTTGAAAGCTAATTATCTTATGTAAGAATGCACTTCGTCACCCTAATTCTCTATAGTAACCTGTTCTCTTTCTCCATTAGACATATTTTAATATATTAAGCTTTGAATAAGCGAGAGAAGAATTTGAAATAAATACGTTACCTAGGAAACAAGCATTCCTTACAACTTTTGCATGATTTATCAATAGTTTAGGACCGGAGAAATATTGAAGTAATTAGCGAAAGGAAGTATAAATCACTTAAGACGTTTGCCAATACCTGTGTTCGTTGTTGTTGCCAAGGATCGCCGCAGATTGGCTACTTGCCGACCACTTTTATAATACAAACTAGTTTTAGCTTTTTTAAGTTAATGTTAGATTAAGAGTAAATGTATACATACTATCTATATTTTATTCATGACAATGAAATATTTATTTTAGCTTATGAATTAGTTTAAACACCATTAACTTTGGTTTTCTAATAAAGCGATTAAGTATGATGAACCACAGTATTAATAAAAGATTTACAAGATATTGGGAAATCTTGTTACTTACAGATTTAATCCTTTGTAAGTGTTTATTGTTATACTAGTATCAGTAATTTATTTTTATAGTACGAATTTTATCACCAAAGATACTAAGCGGAGTATGAAAAAGTAGGAATGAGAAGCTGTAGTATTCTATGAGGTGCCTCAGTCAGGATGTAAAACTAACACCTAGGTATCTCTGATCACCAGCCCACCCCATTTCACAGCAACAGACTTGGAAGCTCTGACCATCAATAGGAGCGTTACTACTCGTAGCATGCCTCGGCTAGCGGCGAAACGTCTGCTATTGTTGCCATTCTGGACAACTAATTAGCTTTATCACATTTTCTAATGCTTTCTTTGATTGTCTAAAGATATTAAGGGAAGCATACTAATCGCAGACATCAATTCCTATGATGAGTCCGGTGATATTTTTCCTACTTTTGGTCTTGCCTGTGTGTAATTAGCATTAAAAATTATAGTAAAAGAATAAAAATAAAACAATGTCATACTTCTCAAGAATTTTTATAGTTTTAAGTGTCAGAATTATTATATATGAATTATGATGAGACTATCATAGTGTAGATGTGGTTTCGTTTATAGCTACCTCAATGATAGAAAATGTCTATAGGGATATTGCAACGATTTACTGTTTAAAATTTAATTATATGCTTGTCCTTCAAGCAGAAAAATAGTATGTAGGTTAAAAAATTGTTAAAACTTTATTTCAAATAACTAAGGAATGAATTGTTATGATAGTTAAAAACTTGTTTATTAATATTGAGGCTGGGATAAAAAGAGAAATTTGTAAATACCTACTATCTCTAGGTCTTAAGGAAGGTAATTTATTATAAGCATGAATACAAAAAGGTCTACCACTAGGCCTTAAATATTGCCTGCCTTTATAACCGAACAATCTGATTGGAAACTACATCTATTCTATTGATTTGAACATATTATTTTGGATTTGTTTGCTTTGTTATCACCTGTATTATTTAGTTAAGTGTATACTAACGATAGTTATGTTGAATCAAATGCATTTTTAAGGGAGTATGCATGTACTTCACGTTTGTTTGTTCTTATTCATTAAGTGACTTACAACGGTTTGGTAATAATTCATTGATGTGTACTGTACTTTTATCCTTATGAGCAGGACATCAGGTGAAGGTATTTTATTTATTTTTTAAGGAAGGATTTATTCTTTATCTAAGTTTTTTTAATAGAGTTACATGTTTGATCAAGTCAAACAATAAATATACAATAAAAATGACTGGCAGCACGAAATCTTGATACTGATTGACCTATCTGTGCGATATCACGTTCTGATTTGAAAGCATTCCTCGTGTCCAATTGTATTTGACGCCCTTCAATTGTAATTTGTCCTTTGTACGTATGTTTCGGAGAAAGAATCCAATTGATGTTTAATGATTGAAAATATACACAAACATTAATGGCATATATTATACACTCAATTCCTTGTTATGCCCCTTTAAAAATGGTAATAAAACTTACAAATTTCTAAACTGATCTGTCTCTATTTAATTGTATTATCATTATTATTTTATTGTTTGTTTTACTATCAGTTATACTATTAAAAGTAGTCTAAATTTTATTTACTTGCTGTTTTTTGTTGTTGTTTTTTTTAAAATTCAGAGCAAGAAAAATATCGGAATTGTAACTGTTTTGTCATGTACGTACTTTATAAAATAAGGGCTACGCTTATAGACCAAATGAAACTCTATAAACCAAGAATATGTTTTCATTCCATATCTTGTCTTCTAACATATGAAGAATTTGTAAACAGACAGATAAATCATGTCAGATTTCAATATGTGGCACATTCGTACTGTAAGAAACAAATACACAAATACAATTGAAAGTAAATGGTAAAAGTCAGCGACAGTGATTTTATTTCACCGTACATATAGCTGCTCTCCCTAACATACAGGAGCTTTTATTATTGAAAAATAAAGTACCAGTACTAGTTTGTTTCTATGGATTCTAACTCAATAAAAATATTTCTATATATCATATTGAAAAAATACACTTATTTACCTACATTTCTACATAGGGAAGAAAAGTACTTTGGTGGTGGATGTGCAAATTATGCGATTTAGCTGAACGGCATTGAAGCCTAGTAGAATGACATTGTTCTTCCTTTTGTCCGCTAGGTTGTTGTAAAACGTTCTTTTATGACTATCTCTGAGGATGAAATAAGCTATAGACTTGAAATTTTCATGCGAAGCCAGTTAAGATACCCGTAGTGTAGTGCATTTCTGCCTTGTGAGATAAGAAACTAACTAAATGATAATATTCTTGATTTAAAATAGACATATTCACGTTATTTCTAAATGCTATCCTTGGTTCAATTCTTAGGCGTAATGGCTAGCTTACATTATTGTCCGGTTTTCAATAAGAGGTACGGTTGTATATTTCCCAGTAACAAAAACGGATGTAGATCTACAGAGAAATTGTCAGTATTTTGCTATAATAGTCTTCAAAAGAATACTATTTATTATATTTAAAACGTGTTTTGCATTTTTTCAAAATTAAAAAGAAAAAAATAATTATAGTAATAAAAATTACAATTAAATACTTAGCCAAAAACGAAAATCAATTTTTTCACTCACGTTTCTTGGTTTCAAATTGAAATGAAAATTACTGTACAGTATGCCTTCATATTGTCTACATACTGTAAATATGTAGGCATACACATAGTCATTGTGTGTGTATACATACATACATAAGTCTAGATTCAAATTATTGAAAAATACAATAGAACATACCCAAAGATGCTCAAAAAATATATTTTAATAACAGCTATAGATATTAGTTAACTTATTAGTAATACTAGGTTTATTCTTCAACTTTGTAACATTTTGAGCAAGAGTTAAATTTGTAGGTTTTAACAGTAAAAAAGTAAGCTTTCCTTTTTTGCACAAGTCATTGTGTATGTATACATACATACACGTCTAGATTCAAATTATTGAAAAATACAATTGAGCAGACCTACGGATTTGGGCACAATATTCATTAAAAGTCTTATACAAGATATAAATAAAAATAATTGTAAGAAACTGTTTAGTTCACTATTAACTATAACCCGTCCTCACAATTAACTAATGAGGGACTCCCAACATTACATATTCCTTTCACTCTTTATATCTATACCTTTGGATAATATAAAAAACACATTTGTGTCAAGCAATATCACTTTCAGGTTATATTATTGTATATTAAACTTTAATAAAACAAAATATATTTTTAAGATGCCCAAAAAATATATATTTTAATAACAGCTATAGATATTAGTTAGCTTATTAGTAATACTAGGTTTATTCTTTCACTTTGTAACATTTTGAGCAAGAGTTAAATTTGTAGGTTTTACCAGTAAAAAAGTAAGCTTTCCTTTTTTGCACAAGTTTAATATAAATTAAGACAAGAATAGGTACCGGTTAAATTTCAATTGTTATGTTATGTAAATGGGCTAAGAATATTTGCCACCATATTAACCATCATAATTACTATGAACATGGTAGCCTCCAATAACATATTTGATCTTTGATAAGAGGAACTATAAGCCCCCTGCGTTCCGAACATAACGATTATTAACTTTGCGTCAGTTAATATGTTAGTTTTCTAAATGAAATTATAAAATAATGATCGAATAATTTTACAGATGATATTACGAGAGATATAGTGTTTGAATACAGAGCGAGCAAACTCTTCACAAGTAAAGTCAGCATCCAAAATGAAACAGCTTGACCCGCATCGTGTTTAGTAACAAGTTTGTGGCTTTGTGCTTTGAGAAACAAGGCTTAATGCAATAAAGCTGGTTTTGTAATTAGTCAAGTTATGTCAAATGTACATAGTCACAAACACTGCTTGTGTAGAAAACGATGTAAGGGATTAATATATTTTACCTCTGAATAAGATATGACTCTTCTAACCAGTAATAAATCAGTAAAAGTCTTTCAAAGTATACAATCACGAGAGGAAAATAGATCCAAAAGATTCAGCTCACCAACGTAATATTTATAACACATTGCTTTCCTGTATAATTAAGACTCATAGTTTTGTTATTAATTAGGTAATTTTGTATAAATTAATTGGATAGATGCATTTATTTATTTAAAACATAAAGCGAGAACTGTAACAGTATAAGTAACACTATATACCTAAAATATGTGTACACGTAAAATCAATGATTTCCAAATAACTTCTTGATAAACATAAAATATGCTGTAATTTACTGTTATGGGTATTTAAACTGTTGTTTTGCCTTAAACTGTTTCTTTATTGATTACTTAATTTAACAGTACACATTAGAAACATACATCTTTAATTATAACTTAAAGCTTTATTGTGAAATAACAGATTATACTCTTAAGGAGAGTTGAAAATAGTTTCTTTTTTAAATGATTTATTAAGTTAGATCTAGATAGTTGAAATATTATAATTAGAAACGTGTGTTCAATTTATATAGAAGAAAGTGTTGTCAAGTTGAAAACAGTTTTTGATGTTTCGTATATTATTCAATATTTTAAATTCATTTTAAGTACTTTATAGGTTTGACTATACAAAGTTACATGCATTACTATGAGGAATTCAAACATTATAATTATAAAAACGTTTACAGTTATTATCAGTTGAAAAATTGTGTGAAATTGGTTTGTAACTTTTGTAAATACTACTAATTCTTTCTTGAAGACATCAAAGATAATATCATATTTTTTCATATTTGTAGATGAGAAAATTTTAGTATATTCAAAACCATTTCGTAATTGTTATAACATAACATAATACATTTCAAAAGAGAAGTATTATTTGTTCAAATACTTATAGTATTAAAAAAACTTATTCAGCAATTACGGGCAATTACTGTGGCTGTGGTGGAAGGTCCTCTGCATTGCTACAATTAAATAATTATTCTCTGTACAATGAATGTGAGTTGATTGAATTTCAATTATAATTGATGAATTATTATCTGCATATTGAATGTGAGTTGAGTGAATTTGAATTATAATTTATGTAATACCAATGTACTGTTCCGTGTTTCAGTAAATTTATTTCATTACATATAATGCTTAGGCCAGTACAATACTTATTATTTAAATATAATTATTAACTGTGACATGTTTGATTTAGTATTTGTAACACATTATAGTTTGTATGCCTTTTACAAATTTATATTTTCAGCAATTTATTACAGGACCCTTTCTACCACCATCTTTACTGTAATATTTCGAAGATGAAAGTTTTACCATGTCCCAAAATTTTAGAGCGTTTATGAAGACAAATTATTGTTATAATTATATTAGTATGCAGGTTGTAACAAAAAGGTTGGCTATGTATTTTCAAAACTGTGTGTGATTTTGAACTAAAAATGAAGAATATTTGTTTTTTTCAATTTCCCCTTCGTTTAGCTGTTAGCTGACAGTTTGTATTCTTTATTAACAAATTATTATCTCTAAAGCGAGTAAAGATAAAAAAAACCTAACTTGGAGCATAGGTTTAAATAGGTAAGAGGAAAAAACTAATTGTGAAATGTTTTGTAATAGTAAGAACATTGTGTTTGTTGAAAATCTGTTTAAAAGTTAAATAACTAAAAAGGTATGTTACATAAAATTTTGTATTGTGGTAGACAATTTTCTATATATTTTTTTGTGGCGGTTAAAAATTGTTTTATCTGGAACATAGTACATGTAACGTGTAATACCCTTCTTCGTAAACATATTATTCGAGTATAATTTAGGCAATAAGAAATATTTATTCGAGATTTCTGGAAAGGAATATGCAGTCTGATAACCAGTGAGGAGAATCATGCTTCTGTAGAAAATTCATATCTAAGTGCACAATCATAACACCAGCATTTCTGTTGGAAAGAGTACTTGGTAACCCTCCAAAAATATGTGATTTAAGTGAAAAATTTACCACAGCTAAAATATAAACAAACAAACAAAACTTTCAGTTTTAAGAGTTTCACATTCAAAGCATAACCTGCTTTTTAAGCCATAACAGTAATTTTCAATAAATCAAATAAAGGAGGAAACCAATCAAAGAAAATATGCAATTAACAGAGATTGACGTTGGGTATACTACTTTGTTACGTATCGTAGAGAGCTCACCGGGATTATCCAGTCACCATTCTAACCAGAATTTACATACTAAGGGGTTTGTGGATTAACCGAGCGAGATAGTTTAAAAAGTGATTGAAATATTTCTTTTATAGCCTTCAAATTAACCTCCAACCAAACGTTTCAACCTAAAACCTCTACATCGGTCACGATCAATCTTTGTCCAAAAGATTACGTGAACAGTTCCATGGATTTACCTAAGATCTCGACCTCGAAAACATGTTGTATCTTAACCGGGTAAGGTTAGCAAGGTTAAGGTTTTATTGTCACTATAAGTTTTTGTATATTATATTATTCAGCACTGTTAATATTTTTAGATTGAGCTAAAAACTAAGTTTTATCCACTAGAGGGCATTGAATTAAGGTCTATAAAAAATTCTTATATTTTAAAGATTATTTTTTCCGCAGATATAGTTCTTACGGTTTAATTCCAAAATAAAAGAATTTTATTATACTAATTCAAAACTATTTTTGAAGAATTCCCCCTTAAACCACGGGGAAGCTATTTCTCAAGATTCAATTTTCTAGGACCTTTTGTCTGGCTCATCTAATAAGCCTATCTTTTTTTGAAGATATTTTCCCAGAAAATCAAAGTTATCTGGCGTAAGTACGACCCATAAAAAGGTTAAAACCCTGAAATTTGTAACTACAGACCAATTAGCCTGCTTTTTTCGTTTGCTAAAGAGCTTGAAATGTTCATTCTGGCAAGGCATCAACGATACTTTGACTCTAATGCATTTGGGATTATATCTCAGTTTAATTTTAGAGTGGAATATTAAATTTTAAGTGTTGTCAATAACGTCATAAAGACCGTTTTGGGAAAATTGGATGAGTCACAATTTGTCGGTGGTTTATTCAAGGCTGTCGATTGTGTCAACCATCTCGTCTTCTTTGGGGAATTGGAAAAGATATGTCTTAAACGATACAACTTTCTAACACCTTTCCTCGTGCTTTTTTTAAAGGAATCAGCCAGTTCCACTAAGAAATAAAGGACAATTTCAAGGGTTTTGGATGAAAGTCAGTTTCCCAAGGCTCCATAATTGGCCCTTTCTATTTTATGTAAACATAAATTAAGTTCCTTTCAATATAAATTTAAAAATTGTTTGCTATGCAGATGACACAACAACTTCTCTGTCTTCTGGTCGTGATGTTCACAGCCTAGAAATTATCATGAATCAATCATACTGTGAATTAAATTGACGGTTTAAGTCAAATTATGTCACTTAAATGAAGAGAAAAGTAAGAGAAATTGATTATTTCCCCCAAAATTTTCGTGACTTAGTGAGTTTCAGCTTAAATGGTATTAGCCCACAATGGTTTGCTCCTGTTGAAGCTTTTTATATTTATACCCTATGCATAAGGCTATCTTCAATTATTTTAGCTTTTCGTTAATTGATGCCTTTAGTTGGTAAAGAAACTATCCTTCAAATACACTATACTTATGTTTACAGTGGCTTAAAGTTTCTATTGGATTCTAGCGGTCATCTAGTGAAAACATAAGAGTATTAGGACTCTAAAAGAGGATTTTTCAGTTCATGTCCAGATATGGTCATTGTGCTTACTGTAAGTCTTTTTCAGCAAATTAGTCTCCTCACTCTTCCAAGTATCTGCATACCTTTAACCGTCAGTATAGTAGCGGCCATAAGGGTAACATGGTTTACCCGATTCATAAATTGTCACTTGTTTAAAAGGGCATACAGTATCCAGCTTTACGCCTCTATAACGCACTGCCCATCTCAAAACATGTCCTTAAAGAAGTTAAAAACATTTAGCTATAGAGAAGTCCGTATACGGTACAATAATTCCTGTAAAATTTTACTAATATGTAACAGAAACCTTATTCGATTATTGTTATTTTAGTTAATATATTATTTCATATAACATTTTGTTATTACTGAAATGATAGTGCAATGTAAAAATATGTATAGTTTTGAGGTTTAAAATATATTAGTTACAACATTAAGGATGCTTTAATATGTTTCTGATGATAATTATAGCTCAGCATAAAATGAATACACTCGACAGCGCTTGTTTTAGCTGCTCTGAAGAGCAAAAAGAATTTAGCACAGATAGAGATACAACCTTTGGAATGAATTTTAAGAAAAATACCAATAATAACAACATATTATTAATGACGATCGCTATTTTGTTTATGATTTAGAGTGTTTTTTCCAAACAAATAGAATGTTTCCCGTCATTTGCCGTGTTATAGTCCAAAATATCCCAGGAATTTTCCTACAAGATGTGGCTTGCACCTGATGTAGTATAATGAGATATTTGCTGGATCCAGGTAAGTGTTTACAGGAAGGAGGAATTTTTTTTCTCTATAAAAATTATTCTTTTTTTATATATTAACTGTGTAGAGATCTAGAGAGTATTTCACACAATAAATAAGGAAATTACCTTCTCTTAATAACCATAAATTATTTTAGAGTTAATATACAAAGCAATATTACTCCGCAATATACAAATGAATAATACTACTCAGTAAATTAGCTACTCGGTGATGTCTGGCAAGATCAAGATGCCAGTTAGGCACAAGCGACAACACACTCAGAATCGCATCTCAGACCAAGAAGAGACTCAAACAGGGAAGCAAGCTATAGAACTATTAACTGAACGTGTAAACGGCTGATCGCCCCCACCCCTCACTATCAACGTGCCGCGGTCACAAAGGGCCAAGAACACGGTATGGAATATTTACTAACTATTGAATTTTCTTATTGCCTCTAAGACCATAATGTTTGAGGAAATGCAGTAAAATACAAAACTAACCTGCACCCTACAAACGTTGACAAACGTTACGATTCCTATTGAGACTAAGATTTATATTGTTAGATTATATTTTACATAAACGTTTGCTAATTTAGTAACGTTTATAATTTATATTATTATATATAACTAATATGTATAATTTTTATTTTTATTTTATTATTATTAAATAAAACACTAGTTCTCATAACCATTTACTATAAGCTAACAAAAAAATGTGTGCAACCTTTTCACAGTAAAAGGGCAACAGAAAATATTGATATTACGAATCGCTGTGACGCTACTGACATTTATTTTACTTATGACCACAATCCTTGATACAAACACTCAAAAACTTTTGAATTTAAAGTTCTTATCTCCAACCCGACCAATTATCTAGCCGATTAACTTTATGGGAGGAACAGACTGCTATAGTTTAGACTGCTATCTATCATTTACAATAACGCCTATTTTCTTCCGTTGGTGTTTCTATTTTTCCCATTCTTGCAGTTCTGTGCTTATTTGTTGTACACTTTCTAGAGCACTCTCAAACTCTTTTGACAGTGTGTGAACGATTTCATGTGTGAAGGAGTGTTTACTGTAACTGAGAAAATTAATCTCTCAAATATTCAAAGAATTCTCTGTTGATACGTTGTTTTGTATTAACAAATGGTATTATTGAAATTGTTATTCCAATTTATTTTTAAGAAGCTCACCAGGTATACTTAATAAAAGAACTAGAACATTTCCAAAAAAAGTTCTTGACCTGGGTAGGTGTAAGGTTCGGTTATAGACACTTCCAGGTTCCTACACAGGAAATGGCAAAGTATTTGATTTAGCCATCACTTGAATAAAACATCTAATTCAACACATCCTTTTCTTGTACAAGATAATAGACTCAGAATTTTACTATTGAGAAGTTATTTAAAAGAATAAACCTATGAGTTCCTTCTGGAACAAGAGTCACACTGTTCGCTGGAGTAGCTGAATGTAACTGTACTTTATACGTTCAAGCAGAGGTTTCTACATCCCCTGTCACAATTCTGATCAGTATTATCAACCTTCTAAATGTATTCAGTTTGATTTCCATATCTGCAGTTATTATTATTTTATTGGTGTTGAATATTACAGTTATTGAATGTTTATTGTTTAGTTACTTTTAATAGCTTATTTATTGTTTCTTATTTATAATCAATGTATTGCTTGTTATTTTTATTTATTGCATGTAACTGCCTGATATGTTTATTTATAATATTATTTATTGCATGTTATTTATATTTATATATTCTTTATTGCATAAAGTCTATATATTGCTCGTTATATATTTATTTATAGTTATTTATTGGAAAATAGGTTTTGATTGTGGCTGTCTAACCTCGAACTCTCTTATACAGTATTCTTTCTTGAGCAACTGTTAATCATTTCCGATAGCGCACGACGAGGTAACCGGGCGGCAAGTGACAACCTATGAATCCGGAAACACACATCTAACTAACTTGGAAGGATTGACATTGTTGGACTTTTCAACGTAGAAACTCAGAACTAGTTTATACATTTCAGTAGTTTCAACTACCCTCTACAACAGAACTCCAGCAGTTGATTATAAAGTGTTCCAAAGCCTATTCTAAATAAATAAAATAAGCAGCAATGCATTTGATATTTGACCGACATCCATTTGGTTTGAAACTAAAGGTCATGAAGAGAGGATTAAAGAAGGTGATTTAGAGGGTTTAGTTAAAACCATGTCTAATATGCACTCAACTAAAATACAACAACAACACAACAACGTATTCTCTGGCCTGTGATTATCTTGAAAAAGGGGCCTCCATATTGTAGTTCATAACGTGTATAGCATCGGATACTCAGTGTATAATGATAGACTTCGAAGTATCGTCACCAACCACTCTGGCCACTCAGACAATATAAGCTTCCAATAACTTTATTTCTTTTTTAAGAAAATTTCTATAAGCAAACTGAGAGATCGGTAATGTATTACCTGTAGGAGCAAGCCCAAAAAATGGAATTGACTTCAAGTTGGCTAAATATTGGAAATCTGTGATACGGAAACCGTATTTATCAACAACATATCTGTGGTTGGTTAATGTTCATCCAATAATGATAAAGTAGTGCTCTTTCTAACTAACATATTCAGAAGATTACTGACTACTGGGAATTTTAATTTAACATATTAACTAAACAGCTTTGCATAGTAAATGTTTAAGCAATATTTTGACGTACGGAAGATAATTATTTTTAAATGGCTGTAAAAATCTAAGAAGTATTAACTTACACAAAACAATATTTATTTTAATAAAATTAATCAGAGTTTTAAAAGAAACGAGAAATCGTAAGTAAATGTGGATTGCTTGCATTCCTTGCTAAACTATTGTAAGCACTAAAATATGTCACGGATTATAAATTACCAATATAACATGACATTGTCATGAATGAGTTATCTAGGAACTAGCCTAAATGATTACTGGACATCTACTTCGAAACATTTACGATTTACGAGTTACGATTCATCGCACGCGTACACCTAATGGTGTTTTTGTAACAGATTCTTGGCCACCAGTGAACCATACGTTTCTTCACAAATCCTCTCACTCATTTTCAATTGCTTATGTAGCCTTATTGCGTACCGTAAAGAAATCGCCTAAACGAAACTAGCAGTTCCTCTGTCCCTATCTAATAAATTTTTACAATGTAGAATTTGACATTGGTTAACCAGTGGAGAAAGGACACTAATCACCTGAATCAACTTTTATGTAAACCTTTGTTACCTAAAAGGAACCAGGAAATCGTTTTGGCTACATCTGGAGGTTCGGCCGCAAACATGATAAGATCACAACCATCAAGATGAAAATTATTGAAATTTCAACTTCGCAAGGATTTTGTGGCATTACTATGCGAGATAGGACATAAGTCACTAATTTTTTTGTAGTTCACTTTTATCCACTAGTGCATTTTGTCATATTTAAGCTAGTACCTAAGGTTCTCGAGCTTCGAACAAGCCCGGCAAAGGTAAAAATGGGCTCAAAATTTGATTTTTTTAATGCCTTAGTTTCATAGTTTCCTGTTTCTCGTTTATTATAATACCAATTTTATCTGTACACTTTTAATATTGTGCTATGGTTTGCACAGAAATTGGATTGAATGTGTAAAATAATATTATCCGGTTATAGATGGCTTAAAATCTGTTAGAACTCTATCTGAATAATTAGACATAGCTGGAAGAATTCCGATGGATCTGAAATGGGAAGGGGATTTAGGAGGTAGCAACTTATTTAAAGAGTTCACCAAAACTGATTTCCAGGCTATTAGTCATGAATTGTTTCTTAAGAAATTGTATCGACATATAGTCGACTCAAACTACGACTCTGGTTGTCATGATAGCTCTGAGGACGTCGGCTTCACACACGGAAGTAGAAGAGGACTGAGGAATAGGCCTGTATGAAAAATTACCCCCCAAGCTCAATGTCACGAACCCTAGAAATATTGCAAGAGATGTTAGTTGATAAGATTATTGTTTTTGATGTTTAGCTCAATGAGGAGGCTGTTTATTTAAAAAAAATTACAAAGATAGACAAAGATTTATAGCTCTTTCTAACTGAATCTTCATTGAGATAATCGTGAAAGTTTTAACTTTAATTCGGTACATTAGCCTTACTAGTTCAAATAAAAGTACAAAATCTTTAAAATAAGGGGGCAAAGCTAGCTAAGATAAAGAATGCCTTATAACTTTGATCTGTTTCAATACTTGATATTAGCTTCAACCTATATTTTACGCTCATTAGATCATGAAATACGTTTTACATAAGTAACATTACCCTTCCTTTTGAGTATTATAAAGAAATTAATATTATAAACCTTGTCAAATATACAAGACTCTCGAAAAGTCTTTAAAAAAATATTTGTTTTGTATTGACATTATTATTAATAGCTGATTTTAGTACGTTTTGGGTTATTGTTTACCTCAGGCTTTTAATTCGGTGGTTTCCATTTGTAAAAATTGGAGTCCATTAAAGACATTCTGACGATTAGGGCTAGCTGATTAATATGATTTGAGTGTTCAAGAGGTTATATGGCTAGCTAGGTCTTCATTGTTCCCAGTTGTGATATAGGTTTGTATATATATATATATATATATATTTAGTTGCGTTCTTCGCACAAATCTTTGTAGCGTGGGCAATGTTTGATATAACCCACAAGAAGTCCAACGGTATTTAGTCAGGGCTCATCGGCGGCCACCACAACGTACCACATCTGCCAGTCCACCGAGCAAGGAATCGGTGCTCGTCAAGAAAGCGCCTGCACATGCGCGGACTTTAAGGTCAGCCCAGTTACTGTATATTAAAACTCGAACAGTTTTTCTGTTACATAAAGTTAGTTTCCCTTAAATAGTTTCAGTATTCCTTTTATGAATAATAAATTAAAATCGGGTTCTATTTCTTTTTATAATCCTGTACAATAAAAGTTTCTTGCAGTTGTAAGAACAAGACTCCTTATATTATTAATTATCTTATTTTACTTATTAATTATTTCTGTTACTGTTTTAGATAGTTGAGCACACATGTTAACTTAGTTTCTACACCATATTGTTAATTACTATAGACTAGAATGCTCCATTTTTTTCTTTAAATTATTGCAGGTTAAGTCCAGCAGTCATAACATGCAATAATACTTAATTACACGTTTCTACTAACTCGTTATCATCTTTTGCTTTTTGTAAAACATAGGCTCAATAATGTGTTTAAATATATTTTTAAAGTAAAATGGTATTTTAAATTATAAAAATAAAGCAATAATGAGTCCTGAAATTGAGAATTTGTTCCATCAATCAACCGTATTTATTAATTTTCTAAAATACGTGAAAATACATTAGTAAATATTGTATTTAGATAAATTACTAATATCTAATATGAGGAAAGGTTTTCTACAACAAGAAAGATAATTGATGACACGTGAGTCGTGAAATCGATGGAGTTAAATATCGGTTCGTTACCCGTTAGCAGAAAGTAAACTAAATGCTGAGACCGGTAAACAACAGGCTGTTACTCGGTGTGTTGTTTACTGCGATATTTACTTCCGTACGTAAAGTATATAGCTTGAGCGTCAACGAATTCAAATGATTTACTCGGTTATTTTTATTAATATTTTTCAAATCACATGGAAATAGTAGTCATGACCTTAATACTAATTTGTATTGTAGAACCAAAAACGAAAGAGACATTTCCCTTAAGAACGAAATAGATCGTGAGCCGCATTAGTCTTGGTGGAGGTTGAAAAGGCTAAAATATAAGAAATGATAATTATTTCTAGTAAAAATCTTTCTTAGCTTGATACTGTCAAATTTAACGGCCTGACAATTTGTTTCCCACCCATTTCAACATTTGCCAAAACTGGTGTACTGAAAACAAATATCTTGGAAAAAATCCTCTATCTATCTTAAGAAAAACAAAGCAGCGTTATATCAATACACAAATTACCACACGTCTCTTAGACTATAGTAAATCAATAATAAGTATCACATAACGCTTTTTAAAAAGAATTATAATAACTATTACTTTTATCTGTTGCAGTATTAATGTAGCCCCCTTATACATTAGTACTGAAAATTATTTAATACGATAGCAAGAATAATAAAATATAATACCCTATAATTCAAGAATTATTTTTAGTAAACTTAACCAAATTTCTTTTTATAGGATTAGAAAGATTGAAACAACCAAATATGTTGGAAATTACAAGCTTGTTATTTATAAAAAAATATATTCATATTATATAGCACTATTCATGTTTCACGGTTATAACTATAATATTTACAGTTTCACAGCAAACTACGATGTATGAACAATTCAAACTTATCATTAGCTTTTACTTTTCCACTTATAAATTCAAGTATGCTCTTTTAAACTAATTTACTCTTAAATTTTAATGCTGCTTAAACGATATGTAATAAAACTTGCTTCTTTACTTAAAGGAAAAATATACTGTTAAAAAAGTGTTTAAAAAAGTGAATAAAGTGTTAAGAAACTATTAACACTTTTAGAATATTATTATTCTCAAATAGTTAATATTTAGTGCCTTATTATTCAAAACTATCATTCCCACATTTATGAAAAAACTAAGTAATACGAGTTATATAAAGAATAATAACAATAAAACGAGCAAAAATGCACGCTTCATAAATGTTCTAATAATCTCCACCCCAAATAATCTGTTAAAGGCTAAACATTTTGTATCAACACGTGTCAGAGCAACGGATTATCAAACAGGCTATCAAACTTACTCTGCGTTCAAATAACTTTTTATTCGTCTAAACGTTACGAATAGCCAAGGTGAACAAATAATTAAACAATTTTCATTCTAACTTATCATCTGCAAATAGATTTTCAATTTAAATTTTGTTTTTTTTTTTTTTAATTTTTGAGCAAGAGTTTGTTGTCAATAAAATACAGTTTGGTAGTCAAATTGCGTTTTTAAGATATATTAAAGCACGGAATATATGTATTCAACAAATGTCATATATTGCCTTTGATAAATGCATCAAAGGCAAAATTATTGTATAGGCCGCTAATAGTGTATAAACAGACATGTTGATACAAGCCCTTGTTTAGTGGTAAATGTACCCAAATGCGTCTGTCCTCTGTTTACTGCGCCTTTGAAGTGGGTAAATAGATTTGCTAGAAGCATGTAAAATATATGCTTTTCTGTCTTATTACCTGTGAAATGCTTTTTTGACTAAACCAGAGAAATGTTACTATTTTATTGCATAACTATCACAATTTGTTGTAATATTTATGTAATGAATAAGTAAATTGATTTGCAATCAGTATAGCTTCCATTTTTTACAGCATAAACAGAACCAATGTATTATGAGCTATGCAGTTCAGAATCGGCTAGAAACACCACAACGATACCTAAGAACAAAAACCATACGATGAAATAGTTACAACTATGTATTTATTTTAGTGGAGAAAAAATATAAATTTAAGGGTTAATATTCTTGAAAATAGATATGATAGTAAAATTACGGATGTTGATCATCTACAGTTTTTTTTTTTAATTCAATGAACTTGAAAGTGCTTTTGTTTAATTAAGTTATTAAAACCGTACATACACCATGTTCACACCAAAGAGATACATAATTTATTGTGAGTGAT
Source organism: Homalodisca vitripennis (assembly GCF_021130785.1). Taxonomy (NCBI): domain Eukaryota; kingdom Metazoa; phylum Arthropoda; class Insecta; order Hemiptera; family Cicadellidae; genus Homalodisca; species Homalodisca vitripennis. Next base: position 159,486,728 of record NC_060209.1, read on the forward strand.
TAATGAATATTTTTATTCAATGATGCTCCGTTTATAAACAAAATTGTACTCTGTCGACAGGCTGGAATAATTAATTTCTACCTGTTTTTGCGCACAATATCTCGAGAAAAAACTCACATTTAGACATATACTTATTTATGAAGCTTCTCCTCTATATACACTATGATGAATATCATACAATTTGTCTTAGTGTTATATAATGTTTGAATTGGTCTCATTGATAACCATCATAGTAACCATAATTTTCAGAATAAATACATTGTTTTAACTTAGTATAATCATGTGGCATTTTAAAGTGTAAAATAGTAACCCATGTAGTTAAATAAAATAATAATCAATATACAAGAAGTAATGCATACGGCCTCAGGGAAGGCTTTTATAAGGTCACGTAGTGTAGCGTAGGCTACTCCTACCTTTTATATAAGATTGTATCAAACATATTTTACCTTATTCAAAAATCGCTGAGAAAATTAATAATGGTTTCGGACTCTTTATAATAATGCAATAAAATGAAACGAGAGTTAGTTTTAAATTACGACATGTATGATACAATTATAAGTAGTTAATAGTGAAATATACTTTAATAAATCTCATAGAATGATGCAATTGAAAATCACACGTGTTAAATATTACCCATACGTTCAACCAACAAGCAACAATGTCAACGAATAAATGGCAGATAAAATTAATTTGTAAGCAAATTGAGTTCAATGAAATGAGATTTTAACAGTTTCAATTTTACTCATAGAGGACATCCTTACTAGTAAAAATTTAATAAAATCTGTGACAAGATTTAATTTAGCGCACTCTTGCGATGTAGTAACCTTTCTAGTTCACCGAAATATAACACTACTATAAACCCTAACTTTATAAAAATCTATGAATGTAGGCTCATTAATATTACCTTGAGAAAGACTTCGCGTGTAGAACTTCAATTTTGCATAAAATTTTATTTGTACACAGACAAGATTGAGTTTTGTTATTATGCATGTTCACCACCAGTTTTAAAAAATTAGATCATGTATTGATATTTATATGACTTTCTAATTGAAGTAATCCATATTATAAAACTCTTTCATAATTTTGCTAAAAAAATATAATATTTTAAACAAAAATCTATTAAAAAAGCATATGATTACTTAAAAATCATATTTAAAAAGAACGTTAAGCATATTCACGTGACGTGCTAGCAGGTATAATTATTTATTATTGAATATTTAGATTGTTTTTATGCTACATTTAATTCATGCACTAGAAATCACGTCTTTTATCTGTTACATTTAAAGATGAAACTACTATAAATATAAAACAAGATAAGTCTTCGATTTTCAAGGTCAACAGCTTTTCAGAGAACAGGAGGAGCGCACAGAGTGTTCAACAGTGATCAGTGAGCACATTACCTGATTCAACAGAGATTACTCAAGTGTGAAATTACTTCAAAACCAGGAATAATTGGAGCAGAATCTTGTTGGCTCATAACGTTAATGGGGTATGGCTTGAATGCAAAATGCATTCAAAATATAATTGAATTTATTTACCTATTGTATTTTTTCATGGTTGTAAATTAAACACTGATACATGTTTATGCTATTATCATTGAAAAGTTGTTATTACTCAGGAATATATTTTTATTGAGTATAATCTCAAACAATTTTAAATAATGTTAAGTATTATTATATAAGAGTATAGACAATTATTTGTACCACGAGCAAAAATAGTAATACGATATTACCAAAAAATATTTTTCGTTATGTATGATTACATGACCCATTTAAAATGCAAAATTTATTTAAGTAGGTTCATATCAATAATACGTTCCCTTACATTTCTGTAATTTAACTAATAAAGTTTAATGTCAAAACCATGAAAACCATTAGACTGACATGACTTATGTATTTTGTAAACTGTTACGGTAGAAGGTTGGCCTAAACTGGACTTGGAATAAAATTACTGTGGGTCTATAATCTAAACACACCAAATTACTTCCTTTATAAGTTTCCTTAATTATTAGTTATGTCTGTGTAATTCAAATAACTTTTTATTTTAATTAACTGTATATTTTTATTTCCTTAATTATTTATAGTATAGCATTGTACAGTTACAGTTGCTAACTAAAATTACTACTCCATTTAAGTTTCAACTAATGGCACATTTCCAAATCTTATATTTTATGTTAAAGAAAATAGAGTCTGCCAAAACCCGAACCATCAGATTTAATTTCATCAGGAAGGCAATCAAGCATAGTGCAGGTTGTCTTTGTTTACTTGAGCCAATCATCAGCATCATGGCTTTCTCAGTCAGTTAAAACAAACATTTCAGTACAATTGGTTCATACACAGGGTCAACAGATACATTGAGTGACTTCGGTGCTGATATAAGTAATTAGCTTTCCTATTCTGTTTACGTTTTAAGTAAAATGTGTCTTTAATAAATCATTTTTTGCGGTTAAGTTTTCATAACTCTTTATATTATAAGTCGCGACGGATTAGTTTAAAGGTTTTAAAATACATTATTGGAGGCGTATATGAATATTAGGCACTTTTAAATATGGCTAGTCACTTCTAAAAGTAAATATAGGCATCAAGCTGTAAATTTGTGATCAATTGCTTTGTAGTGATTTTCCATATTATATAATGGTTGAGATACATAAAATGAAAATATTGCCTTTGCCTGGTATACACTTGTTTAATAGGTGTTACTTGGATTATTTCACTGAGTTTCAATTATCTTTTAATTAATTTATTGTTACAGTTTTTCTTCAATGACACACTCAGTAAATATTAAAACCACTAAATATTTATTAATCTTAACAGTAAGTCTAAACATAATATCGATTTATAACTAGACTGGCTTTAAATGAATTACTTCCTTACAAATTTCAAAAACTGTTATTAACTTATTCTATCACAATCCACTTAGCTAAAATTGACTATCTAATTACACACGGAACTATATTTTACATTGACACAGTCAATATTTAATAACGAAGTCCAGCTCGAGTGATGAGTATTATCCCTGGTTCTGTCACTTCATAAGTTCACTTTTGGAGCTCAAATCGCTCGCTACGTCGCAACAGCTCCTTATAAAGTTATTGGTTCTTCTAGAACATTAAAATTCCAGAAGATACTAGAGAAGTGAAGAAGGGTCACCCACAGCTCATGTATGGGAGGGCGGGTACGGCCAGATCAAAGAAACTGTCCCACCCCCTGAGCACTAACGGCGCTATTCACCTTTTATCCCTTTTCTTATTGCAAGATGTCACGATGGTTCGATCACATTTGTCTGTATCTCAGGTTCACCTGTGTATCTGGAACATTCTTCTACATTATCGTAACCTCTCCTTAAGACAACCCTAAATGTAATGACATAGAGGTAAAACTACCAAACTGGGGCACGCAGGACGGTACTGTTCGAACGTTTGCCTTCCCAGGCAGGAGTTTACTTTCTCAACAGATTACTAAATTCAATAAACATACTCCTTTTTGCTGGAAGACATGTAATGTTCGTCTGAAATCAAATTTAGTCACAAACAATTTTTAAAACAAATTATGGCATTCAATTGGGAGAGAGTCGATTGGCAGACTGACTAGGGACTAGAGTGATGCAAATTAAACCAGTGGCAGAGAGTAACTGCAAATAATGTATGTATGAAAGAGATTTGTATAGTACAATGAATTGATGAATTGAAAATATCTATTCCGATACATTTCTTGTAAAAATATATTATGTTATAAATGATTTTTTATTGTTATTATTATTGTTTTTCACCCAGAGTAGTATTTTTAGCGTTCAAGATGGACGACACAATACTTTCTTTGGATTACGTTGCCCGTCTCCACGTTCTCCAAGGAGTAAATATACACATGGTGGTATCGATTTCCTGAGTCTTTGAAGGCCTTCTCCAATATGGATCTGACAATCTTCCAGTTTATACCATCTTAGCCACAATCAAATTTAGTGATACATACCTTCTTCAACCCTAAGTACTACAGGCGTGTACACAGATTGACTTGACAAGACTTCACCATAAGTCCTCATAAATATTACGTATTACGCACGTATTATCCTTGGTCACCAGGTAGAACAGGTGCCGATCCCAACGTCGAAGGTGTAGTACTTTCCCCATAAGAGCTCAAGTTCATCTATTCCCCCAAACGTCTTCCTGAAGACCGTGGCGATCCTTAATGAAGCTGCTACATCCTCTGATACGCAGTGAGCAAGAGGAAATTCGTTTTGAAGCGGAAACAAATATTTCCAAAGCACCGTGGTTACTTTACTTCCTTTAGTCGATCCTAATTTGGCCATCAATCTGTGAAAATTGGTGCCGATTGATTGTAGAGCTAGAACTGTCCGTCTTTATTCTCTTCCGTTGTTCCCATGATACGGGGAGAGGCGATTAAAATGGATAATTCGAGTATTCTCATTGGTTGGCTTCTTAATCCGATAGATAACTATATATTCCTGTCACCACTTCAAACGGTCCCTCCCACGATGTTTGAAGTTTAGGAGAAAAGCCATGGCGTCTTTGAGGGTTATATAACCAAACAAAGATATCCTCTTTATCAGCTCGAACGTCGTATCGGTCCTTCATCCCGTCACTCGTTTTCTGAATGTTGGCTCGCACTCTCTCATAAATAACATCCAGCTGCTTCAAGGTAATTTAATCCTCTCTGGATAAGTCTTCGACTGGTTTGAAGCCAAACTATAGGTCACACGATAATCTCAGTTGTCAACTAAACACGACGCTTGCCCGTGTTTGTTTCGTAGTTTTGCTGACAAAGTTGCTGTACGCCATCAGAAAGAAGTGTAAGGCTAACCTCTTAAAAATGCAGGGTATTTTTGTGACTAAGGTTTACAGATAAAGCGTATTCTCCTAATTATACATATACTTACAGTGATACATTTTGTTAAAAGTCACATTCATCAAATCTATTATGTTTTTTTTTCATACATAACACTGCATCCATGATGCAATAATTATTCGTAGTTTTATTTTTACTAAAGGTAATTTAATTTCTATGCATTCAATTCTACACATTGATTTCCTGTATAGTCAAGACTCATAGTTTTGTTATAAATGAGGTAATTGTGTATAAATTAATTGGATAAGTATAATTTAATGCTTTATATTAAGTGCTTCTTTTAAAGTGTTTCATATCGATTGTGAAAGAACAGATTGTCGTAGGGTAGAGGAATAAAGGGGTTCTCAATAAAATATACTTTTAAGAAAAGTTCAAAAATCGTTTCTTTAAAAAAATGTTTATTAAGATAGATGTAGGTAGTTCTATGTTTTGAAATATTGTAATTAGAAATGGTTGTTCAAGTATATACAAGAAAGTTTTGTAATGATAAACGTTTTTGATGTTTTGTATATTACTCATCATTATAAATTAATTTCAAGTACTCTATAGGTTTAATTATACAAAATTGCATGTATTATTATCATGAATTCAAAAAATATACTTCTAAAAACGTTTAAAGTTATTATCAATTGCAAAAATCTGTGCGAAACTCGTTTATAACTATTGTAGGGGTTTTTATGTGGCTTCTTCTTGTGGATATTTTGTAACTGAATACAGTTAAACAAACATATTCTCCAATCCAGAAACATATTAACAGTAATAAAATATAACACGTTTTTATGTAACACAACTACACAATAAATCGGCTTATTAACAAATTCCGAACAACAAAAATTTACAAAATAACATCTATTTTTTATCACAGGCGCTTAGAATCACGAATGACAATTTGAGTGAATTTAAAATAACAG